>NW_007254146.1:435139-729575 GCF_000164805.1 Carlito syrichta | reverse complement strand
ATTCTCGACCTGCTGGGCTCCAGCGATCCCTCCGCCTCAGCCTTCCAAGTAGCTGGAACTACAGGTGCACGCTACCACACCCAGCTAATTTTTGATTTATTGTAGAGATGAGGTCTCACCAGGTTGCCCAGGTGGGTCTCGAACCTGCGGGCTCAGGCAGTCCACTCACCTCAGCCTCCCAAAGTGCGGGATTACAGGCTTGAGCCACCGAGCCCGGCTGACTTTTTTTTTTTTTTAATTAGGGAAAACAAAAAAAGGCCACTTAGGGTTAGATCAGGTGAATAGGGAGGATGGGGGAGGAGGGTCATGCTGTTTTTTTGTCTAAAACTGCTGAACACTCAGCACAGTGTGGGCAGGTGCACTTGTATTAAATCATTATCATGAAATGGGCAAACATGTTGAAATAATCTCCAACAAAATGTCACTGAAGCCAAATACACAACAGCGTTAGCTGGTACACTGACACTGATGGATTCCTAGAACACTTGCCTAGTGGGGGAAACCTGACCTACAAGGGGCCTGCCCTCCAAAAATAATTCCAGTTTTTTTTGTCCCCCTCATATTGTACATCCATTTTGATTATTAACAGCTCTGCAACTGGAAACTTGTGGAAAGATTAGGAGTCAGAATAACCATACTTTAGCCCTGGAGCCACTTGGGTTACACCATAAGGCAACAGGGATACCATGTTAACCCTCTCTAGCTTTATAGCAAATACTGGTATTTTACTGTTTATTAAATAAATAATTCTGGCCCATTTCTATACACAGAACAGAGAAGTTAGTAAATTATGATTCTGAATTTAAAATATCATCTTTCTGCTTAATTTACTTAATCTCATTTAACCCATTCTTTTTTTTGCTTACTTTTTCTGCCCAGTCATCAATACCTCCTTTAACTTCAAGCAAAGCCTTTTTTTCAGTTGTAATCATCTCAAAATCAAGCTAAAGTCTTTTTTTCCTTCTATAAAAAACAATTAAAGTAGTATTTCTTGAAATGTGGTCTATGGTCTTCCTACATCAGAATATTCTGCTGAGCTTGTTAAAAATAGAATTTCAACCCCACTTTAAAACAGACTCAGTCAGAATCAGAGTCCATGGAATGGCATTTAAGAATGTCTTTTTAACAAGGTTCCTGGATGATTTTACTAATGCTTGAGACGGAGAAGCCCTTCGATAAAGCATGCTTGAAGAGGGCAGTTAATAAGACAAAATGAATTTTATATAAATGAAAAGAAAGCAACTGCCAAGAGAATGGAATATATTACCCTTTTCGTCATACTCATTTCAATGATCTCTTAGCCATATTAGCCTTATGCATCAATTTTCCATACAACTTGGTAAGAATGAAGAAATACCAAGAAATTAATAACCTTTGCAATAATCATCAAATTGGCTCCAGGTTCCCTGGTCTGTACAGAAAATGAAGGCCTTTCCCACCAACAGGTAGCCGGGGTCACAAGTGTAGCTGATTGTCATGCCAGGAAGATATGGAGATACATGTCCTCTGGTATAATGCCCATTCTGGATCTTGGGTGGATATGCGCATGCTAAGAACATAAAGAGACACACAAACATAAAGAAAGACATTTGGTTAAACACAGAAGTAAAAGCACACTACCACACCCAATAATATCTGTGACTATCTCTGGCTATATGAGGAATGTGGAGACCTGAGTCAGGCAGGTCAAAAGTCACTAACTGTCAGCTAATCAGTGGAAGATGATTTTTAAAACCTAGACCTCTCAGCTTTTAATCATCATTCTTGGTATTCTCTACCTGAAAACTGTGTCAGATGGGGGAGGACCACAGGGATCTACAAGCTACCAATAAAGTGCTATTCTGCCTTTACTGGAGGATGGAGTTGTGTGAGCAAACACAGTCATGAATGAGCCTACAATTGTCAGGTACCGGCATTTAAAGCCAGACTAATATGTAGAAGGGACGAGTTACGAGGTTGAGAGTGCAAGCTTGAATTCCACTTCTCTGGGGACATCCTGAGTTCCCTTTGTTAGTGGTGAGGTGACGGGCCAACCAAATGCAGTCAGCAGCTTGAACAAAACAGGTGGAAGTAACGAGTATAGCTATCTGCCTCTGAGTTTAATTACTTTCATAGCATTATCAGTTCCAAAGTAAATTATGCCATCAACATGTACTTTTTGCTCAGCAAATCCATCTATCTAGTATAAAGACAACTAGTAGTAGAGATAGCATCAAATAGTTTTTTTGGAAGGGGCATTTTCTTTTAGTGCTTTGAAAATATTCTCCACAAAATCTGGACCTCATCGATTTTCTCTACTCTCTACCCCCTCCTCTCCTTACCATCCCACGCTCCTCACCCTACAGCAAGGGCCATCAGAATACCACCAACTGAGACAGCGTGCACATTGAGAGCCCAACTGTTACTCACTTGGGAGGAAGTTCTATCTCTGACAGTCATAGCAAAGATATGTTCATTAGCAAAAATTATTGTCACTGTAGAAATACAGACATTCTCGCCTAGATATACTGAATCCATTTACAACATGTGGAAGTGGGTACTGACCAGCAGGAACAGAATGCTCACAGTGAGGAGCAGGGCCGCTCCAAATCCCTTTCCCTTGGTGGTCACTTGTGCAGTGGATGGTGCTCTTCCCAATGAGGTCAAAGGTCATCCCTCTGTCTGGGTGGGAGTCACATGTGTAAGATATTTCTTCTCCATAGGGAACTTCTCCCAGAGGAGTTCCTGTGTGTCTTCCATTAAGGATAGCTGGAGGACTTGGACAGAAGATTTCTAGAAAGAAGGCAGGAGAAACTCTAAGTTCTCTTAGAGTTTCAATTAAGATGACTATACAATAATGATATTCTGTGACTGTTATGAATTTTTTTTTCTTTTAGAAATAACACAACTACAGTTGATGAAATTTAAATATGTAGGGGTTTTGTTGAAAATAAACTAACTGATGTGAAACCTAAATTACAGTTTATTGCAAAAGCCCAAAAGACAGCACTCCTGGGCCATCCAGATAGCTAAGTTTATGTTGAATTTGGAAAGTAATTAGTTTCCTTTTTTAAACAACAATTTGATTGCCATTCCTGGGTTGACACTAAGCTTCAAGACAGACAAGGTTTTGGCCCTCAGAGACCTCAAGTTCCAAGGAAGTCTTTGTGAAGTTTACGAAAGGTGCACTATCATCTTTAGCAGATGTAAATGTTTCTTGGTGACTCAAGACCATTCTTATCAGTACCAATAGCAAATATCCAAAAGTGTCATCAGAATACATCGATAGTTTAGGGCTCTATACACCCAGATTAAATGACTCCAGAGAGCATTTTTTTCCTTTCAAATTATCAGCTATCTCATTTATTCCTGGTTTTAGTCTATCTGTTTGGAGCAGTTCCCTCCCTAAAACGAATTTGAGGCATCTCAACCTTTAATTCCTCATGTATACTTTTAACTTTTCTTAAAAACATACCATACCTATTTTAAATAAACCGTATTTATTCCATTAGCTATTTTCAAACCATGCTGAGCTTTTAGGTTGTTTAACATTCTCCACTATCATAAATATAGTTGCATTGCATATCTTGGACCGAAATAATAGGAAAATTTCATTATTGAGGTGGGGGATAAATTCTGAGAAATGGAATTGTAGAGTCAAAGGGTATTTGCTCTCAGACTTTTGTATATATTGGTGATTAGCCTTCTATAAGTTTATGCCCACTTTTGCTGCCATTGACTCTGTGTGTGATGCTGATTTCTTCATAGCCTTCACGCTTTGCCAAATTGCAATCAGTCTTTCTTCCATGCTCTCAAAGTTTTGGAGGTTCATTTATAAATATTGTATGGGAAAGATGGAGGGTAAACTAATCAAAAACAAATACAACTTAGGGCATGAGCCTAAAAAAATTTGAAGGAAGTTTAGAACTTTAAAAGGTCAGAGGCTTGGGGAAATTGCTAAGAGTTAAGATCTCCTTTCATTATTTAGAGTCAGAATAATAAGACAGGGAGAATACCACTTTTAAGAATTTTAACATGATCATAAGAATTGGAAAGGACAGATCTAATTTTGTCTAACATCTTGAAAATTTACTCACTGAGGAGACTGATCTTTATACTGGAAGGAGTTTACTATCACAGTAGGAAAGCAGGGCTATTTTACCTGAGTTCAAGGCCACAGTTTCAGATAAATTACCTTTTTAGATAAAGAAAAGCCAGGAAGATGACAAAGCACCTGACTCCTATTTTCAAATATCTGAGAGACTGCTTTGTGCAAGATGGATTAGAGTAATTCTTTGTAATTCCAGGGGCAAGTCAGGATCAAATGGAGGGATTTATGGGAAAAAATATTTCAACTCACTCTCACAAATAGGTGCCTCCTTATCCCATGTGACATTATTGCCTGAGAGGAGACAAGTAGTAGATGAGGAACCAATGAGTCTATACCTAAAACAAAGAATGAAAAATGATTACATTCTACACAAATTCCCCATTTAAGTCACCTTTAGAAAATAACCGGGCTCGGTGGCTCAGCCTCTAATCCCGCGCCTTGAGAGGCTGAGGTGAGTGGATTGCCTGAGCCCATGAGTTCGAGACCCGCCTAGGCAACTTGGTGAGACCTCATCTCTACAATAAAACAAAAAATTAGCCGGGTGTGGTAGCGCGCGCCTGTAGTTCCAGCTACTTGGAAGGCTGAGGCAGAAGGATCGCCGGAGCCCAGCGGGTCGAGGCTGCTGTGGCTGGGAGCATGCCACTGCACTCCAGTCTGGGCGACAGAGTGAGACTCCAACTCAAAAAAGAAAGAAAATAATATCAGGTGGATGTTATAACATGGCAGACCTCAGAAGGAAGAAATCTCAACTCCATCAGCAAGTTTGTCCTTTATTTTTAAGAACAAGCTTGTTTTTATCCCTCCAATCCTTTTGTATTCCTAATCCCTTACAACTGAATGAGACATTTCCCTTATTCTTCATCATGGGACATTTTTAACTTTTTTTTTGGTAGAGATGGGGATCTCACTATCTTGCCCAGACTGGTCTCAAATGCCTGGCTTCAAGCAATGCTCTTCCCTTAGTCTCCCAAAGTACTGAGATTACAGGGATGAGCCACTGTATCCAGCCCATGGGACATTTTGTACTTGTCTTTGGGGAATCTCACAGAGTTATTTTGTCTATGTGTACTTCTACCCAGAAAATGATAAGCTCCTTGAGTAGCAAAAAAGATGACTTACTGAAATACATAACACTGTAGCATCTGGTGGAGAGACTTTCAAGCATGGGTTGCTCAAAAAGTCTTTGTTGCATAAATGAAAGAATAATGGATTTACCTTGAAGAGTCAGTCAATGAAAGTCAAAGAAGACAGCTAAATATTCTCCCACTTTAAATGTAAAAGGCAGAGATACTCACCTATTTTGTTGTAAAGCCATTCAGAGTAGGCCACAAAATTTGGAACATTTCATTATCATTTATTTTTTATTTATTAGGTATCTATAATGTTACTGTGAGCAATGTAATATAGAACACTGAGCTAAGCTATTCATGTGTTCTAGTGGTATACAGCAAGGCAAACTTGAGCAGGTAAAAGTTAGAGGATATAATGCAGTGCCATATAACAATAAGGCAGTTACTGGAAGAGTTAAGAATTTTCCTTTTCATTATATAAGATACGTGATCAGTGCAGTAACCATTTGTAGTAGAGACTACTGGGGTCATCTCCAGTATTCACTTTCCTTTCCTTCATTAGTAATGAAACCCTCTCCTTCTAACTAGGCCAATAGCCACTTGCAATAAAGGCATTAGTTCTCACCTTCCCTTACAGCTGGGCATAGCCACGTGACTAACTTCTGACCAGAGGGTTGTAAGTGAGGTTTATTGAGCAACTTCTGGAAAATGTCTTTAAAGGGTTTGGCATTCCCTTCTCTTCTTCCTCTTTGCTGACTGGAGTTTGGATCATGAGATGAAACGGACTCTCATTTTGAGGAGGTTAGTGTAGCAAAATGGAAGAAACCCAGTTTCTGTGGATTGTGGACTCACCATGTGAGTCCTGGACTGCCTACCTTCATGGTTTCTAAGCTGAGAGAGAAGTAAACTACTATCTGTGTTTGAGATTCTGTTATTTTGTTTTTTCTGTCTTTTGTAGCTGAATCTAATCCTAAATGATAAACCATTTCTTCCCAAAACAGTGACATAAAGCTGAAGGGAACCATGTGAGTATGGCAATGACTGAATGTTTTTGTACACACAGTGATTCACCTTTATATTTTAGGTCGTAACTGAATTTTACTTATTGCAAATCTGCTTAGTATTGGCTATGTTGTAAAATCGTTTCAAGTGTGCTAACAAAATCTTTATCTTAAAAATTGCTGAGGCCAGGCTCGGTGGCTCAGCCTGTAATTCCAGCAATTTGGGAGGCCGAGGTGAGTGGATTGCCTGAGCCTGTGGGTTCGAGACCTGCCCGGGCAACTTGGTGAGACCTCGTCTCTACAATAAATCAAAAACTAGCCAGGCGTGGTAGCTCACGCCTGTAGCTCCAGCTATCTGGAAGGCTGAGGCGGAAGGATTGCTGGAGCCCAGCAGGTCGAGGTTGCGGTGGCTGGAAGCAGCCACTGCATTCCAGCAGTCTGGGCGACAGAGTGAGACTCCAACTAAAAAAGAAAAAAAAAATTGCTGCAAAGAAACAAGTTGAGAACCACCAGAGTAAGAAAAGATGATGATTATCCTTCCGTTAAGTGTGTTTCCCTCTACCTATCTCCTATTTAAAAGTTAAGCGCTCAGGATCCTGGATGTCCTCTGACTTTTGACCTTATAGAGGTAGATCTTAATATGCTTGCTGTGACTAAGCCAGAGTGTTGGAGCAAAATTGTGAAGCAAGTTTTAGCCTAAATATGGTTCCAAAAACACAATGAATATTTTTAGAACTTTAATTTAATTTTTAATTAACAAATTATAATTGCATGCATTTATGAAGAGCCATGTGATGTTTTGACATTGTGGAATGATTAAATCAAGCTAGTTAACATATCCATCAACTCAAGTACTTTTTTTTGTGATGAGAACTTTTAAAATCTACTCTTTAGCAATTTTGAAAAATACATTATTATTAACTATAGTCACCTTGCTATGCAATAGATCTCTAAAACTTATTGCTGTTGTCTAACTTTGTACCCTTTGAGGCAGGGTAGCCAGGATAGCTTAGGCATAGATAAATAAGTTTCTTTCAGGCAGGTCTAAATTAAAATAAGGTAAGTGTTAAAAAATCTTTCTTATCAGTATACTACCTTCACCTGACCAACCAGGCAAATCAGACCTTGCAAGTTGGAATGTGGATCTACAAGAACAGTAAATCACAAAAACAATAGGGAATTACCTAAAACATAGACATGATCTTCAAAAAAAAAAGCCCAAATCTAGTTAGACAGTAAGTTTCATCCTTTAGTAGGTCCTTGTGACCTTAAAAGGCTGAGAGATGGTAATCAAAATCTGTGACCCGAGACTTGTAGCCCTCCACTCTTAGCTTATGGTTTGCTTACTCATCATTGTAAAAGTATATAAAGCTAAGCCAGGCTCGGTGGCTCAGCCTGTAATCCCGCGCCTTTGGGAGGCTGAGGTGAGTGGATTGCCTGAGCCCGCGGGTTCGAGACCCGCTGGGCAACGAGACCTCATCTCTACAATAAATCAAAAATTAGCCAGGAGTGGTAGTGCGCACCTGTAGTTCCAGCTACTTGGAAGGCTGAAGTGGGAGGATCACCGGAGCCCAGCAGGTCGAGGCTGCGGTGGCCGGGAGCGGCCACTGCACTCCAGTCTGGGCGACAGAGTGAGACTCCAACTCAAAAAACAAACAAACAAACAAAAAAAGTATATAAAGCTTCTTGTCAAAGGCAAGCATGTGTCCTTTCTTTTAAGGTTCCCACACTTTTCCTTGAACATGTCTTTTCTTTCTAATACATTTTTTCTTAAACTATATTTTGGAATCACTCTGAAATTCTTTTCTGTGGAAAAGTCAAAGAACCCACGGGGCAATATACCACACCCCACCTGACATCATCTCTGACCAACATCTCCCCATTCTCAATCCCCCAGTCCCTGGTAACCACCATTCTACTCTCTGCTTCTATAAGTTCAACATTTTTAGATTACACATATGAGTATAAGTGAGCTCATGTAATATTTGGTTTTCTGAGACCAGCTTATTTGGGAAGACATTTTAAGACACTAAATGCTGAAGTAGTAATTATGTTGTAATTTTTCCTGGCCTAATGTCCCATCTCTATAAACTTCTTTTATTGAAGTCAAGTTAAAGGCTTCAATAAGAGATTTAGTCTCTTTCTCTAGGCCTTCCTTTCTGGAATAATAAATATCTTCTCTGTGTAACAGAATTGTCCTGCTACATCCCTACCTTTTCTCTAAGTAGTTTCTCAAATAAATGCAGTTCCTTTCCCAAATGGATGAATACAATTTTAACATATTTATATGTAGTTATACTTTAAGCCAATGACTCATATGGCTTTACATGGTCTTATAATCCTCTTTAATAATTATGAGCTAAACTGGGCACAGTGGCTCACACCTGTAATCCTAACACTTTGGGAGGCTGAGGCAAGAGAATTGCCTGAGCCCAGGGGTTCAAGACTAGCCTAGGCAACTTGGCGAGACATCATCTCTACAATAAATAAAAAAATTAACTGGGCGTGGTGGCATATGTCTGTATTTCCAGCTACTTGGAAGGCTGAGGCAGAAGGATTGTCTGTTCCCAGCAGGTCAAGGCTGTGGTGGCTGTGAGAGTGCCACTGCACTCCAGCCTGGGCAAGAGAGTGAGACTCTGACTCAAAAAAAAAAAAAAAAATTAATTAAATTAAAATAATTATGAGCTCTATTGTGAAATTTTCCTAGTTTATTATATATTACTTAAAACATCATTTTTAATGGTTGCTTATTGGTTATTACTCAGATGAACCAAAACCTACCTACCTAATAAATTCCCTATTGTTGGAAATTAAAGTGGTTTCTCATTTCAACTATTAGAAAAAACACTACAATGCACCTTCTTGTACACATGAAAAGAAATGAGGTGAGAACTTCACGGACTTCAAAAAAAATCTTGAGGATTCAAATTTTCCGATTTACACAAGGGAAAAAAGATTTGCAAGACTGGGTGAATATGCACAGCTTTAAACCTTCCAGTACATATCACCAAGTAGTCTTCCACAAAACTTTTACCATTTCCTACTACTACTAAGTTATGGCAGTGCCCCTTTCTCTGAGCTTATATTACTATGAAGTTTTGTAAATTTGCAGGCAAAAGTGGCATTCCATCTTTGTTTTTAAAGTGTATTTCTCATGTTACAAGTGACACTAAACTTTTTCATATGTTCATTTGACTATTTCTATTTTTCTTTTGTAAATTATTTGTACATAATTCTTTACCATTTTTCTACTTGGGTGTTTGCCTTTTTTATAAGTGATCTATAGGCACCATTATTATATTTTATTCTGTTTGTGGTTTGTCTTTAAATTACTTTTGTAGATAGAAAGAATTCTTTTTAATTCTTCAGCTTTATCAATCTTGTTCATAGTAGAAGTTTTCCTTAATATATAATCAGAAATACATTTACCTAAGTCTTTATCTGGTTTTATTTTTAATGTCTAATCTTTAATCTACATGGACTTTGTTTTGATGTATAACATGATGCAGGGATCTAACTTTTTAGATATTTGCCCTATTAACAAATAATCTGGTTTTCTATGCTTTGAAATACTGTCTTTATCACTGCCCATTTCTAACAAAAATGTGTGTCTATTTCTTTGGACTGTATTTTGTTCGTAGGATCTGTGCCTCTATTCCTGCATCATGTCAATTATTTTATTTTATTTTCTGAGTTGGAGTCTCACTCTGTCACCCAGACTGGAGTGCGGTGGCCGCTCCTGACCACTGCAGCCTCGACCCGCTGGGCTCTGGCAATCCTTCCACCTCAGCCTTCCGAGTAGCTGGAATTACAGGCATGCGCTACCACGCCCGGCTGATTTTTTGATTTATTGTAGAGATGAGGTCTCGCCAAGTTGCCCAGGTGGGTCTCAAACCTGCGGGCTCAGGCAATCCACTCACCTCAGCCTCCCAAAGCGTGGGATTACAGACTGAGCCACTGAGCCCGGCTCATTTTATTTTTAAAAATACATTTTGACGTCACTTCTGTTTTGTGATATGTCCTAGTATCAAATACCCTTCTTAGGCCAGGCTTGGTGGCTTATCCTGTAATCCTGTGCTTTGGGAGACCAAGGTGAGTGGATTGCCTGAGTCCGCGGGTTTGAGACCAGCCTAGGCAACTTGGCAAGCCCTCATCTCTACGATAAAAAAAAACAAATTAGCCGAGTGTGGTAGCACGTGCCAGTAGTTCCAGCTACTTGGAAGGCTGAGGCGGAAGGATCACCAGAGCCCTGCAGGTTGAGGTTGTGGTGGCCAGTAGCATGCCACTGCACTCCAGTCTGGGCGACTGGGACTCCAATTCAAAAACAAACAACAACAACAACAACAAAATACCCTTCTTGCTATTCAGAAAATTCTGTTGTGAGTCTCATGACATTTATAATCATCTTATCAAATTAAAAAAAAGAATGCCATTGGAATCTGATGGGAATTACATTAAATTTGCATATAAATTCAGGGATAATTAACATCTCCACGACAATAAATCTTCTTTTACATAAAATTTTGTATCTTTTATTTCTTTAAGCATTTTTTGTCTCCCAAAAAAGTTTTAAATCGTCTACCTGTAAGTCCTACATATTTCTTGCTAAGTTTCTTTTTAGATGATTTTGTTTCTATTGTGAATGGTGTTTCCCCCCATTATATTCCACTTGTTTATTACTTGTATAAATAAAGTAATTTATTTATATATATATATTTTTAGTACACATCTCACTACTATATCTAATTAATTCGAATAGCTTTTCAGTTAATTCCTTTAGGTTTTCAGGAAAGCAATTATCAGATAATAATACAGTTTTCTTCTCTCTCTCTTTCTCTATATATGATGGGATTGTTGTTTTACTGGTTTGAATTTCTACAACCACTTTGAATAATAGGAAGAATGCTGAATTTTCTTTTCTTTCTAGCTTTAATTATATTTTAATATGTTTTTAGATTTTAATCATTAATTATAATAATTTTTGGCATTAGAAAGTATATTTAAGCGACATTTAAGGAATGTTATATTTTTCTATAATATTGATTTGTGGATTTCCTAATTTTGAACCATTTCTGGAATAACTCTACTTGTTCACTTTGCGTAGCTCTTTTTATATGTATTTATTTAACATTTGATTTAGGATTTTAGCATTAATATTAGTAAATGAGTCAGAATTATATTTTATTTTCATTTGTAATCTTTGACAAACTTTAGTACCACTATAATTTTATTTCTGTATTTCATAGCAGACTAAATAACATTAGGATTATCTATTTCTTGAAGTATAATAAAAGTTACAAAACTGAGCCATGTTATTTTTGTGAGGGCACTTTTTTGTGGTGGTTTAAATATGTCCAAAATTATTTCATACATCTTTCAAGTGGTAGAGCCTAATTCCTCTCTTTTTGAGTGTGGTCTGCACTTTGAGACTTGATTCTAATGAACAGAATAAGGGATAGTGTGATACTGAAGTGTGCAATTTCAGAGACTAGGTCATAAAAAAGCACTGCAATGTCTTCCTCTCTCTTTCAGACTGCTCATTCTGAGAGAAGCCAGCTGTCATTTGGAGAAAACTAGGTAGTGAGAAACTGGTCTCCTGTAGTGCCAGTCACTATAAAAATATACTACCAGCCGGGCTCGGTGGCCCAGCCTGTATCCCGCGCCTTGGGAGGCTGAGGTGAGTGAATTGCCTGAGCCCGCAGGTTCGAGACCCGCCTGGGCAACTTGGCAAGACCTCATCTCTACAATAAATCAAAAAATTAGCCGGGCGTGGTAGTGCACACCTATAGTTCCAGCTACTTGGAAGGCTGAGGCAGAAGGATTACTGGAGCCCAGCAGGTCGTGGCTGCGGTGGCCGGGAGTGACCACTGCATTCCAGTCTGGGCGACTGAGTGAGACTCCAACTCAGAAAAAAAAAAAAAAGATACTACCAAGATGGTAAAAGACAATCCACAGGATGGTAGAAAATATTTGAAAATCATACGTCTGATGTATTTCAATATTTAAAATATATAACGCACTCATAAAACTCAATAATATTGAAACAAACAACCCAATTAAAAAATGGCCAGCCATGCTCGGTGGCTCAGCCTGTAATCCCAGCACTTTGGGGGGCCAAGGCATGTAGATTGCCTGAACCTGTGGGTTGGAGACCAGCCTGGGCAACTTGGTGAGAACTCGTCTCTAAAATAAAATTTAAAAAAAATTAGCTGGGCATGGTAGCATGGGCCTGTAGTTCCTGCTACTTGGAAGGCTGAGGTAGAAGGATCAACAGAGCCCAACAGGTCGATGCTGGGGTGGCTGTGAGTGTGCCACTGCACTCCAGCCTGGGCGACAGAATGAGACTCCAACTCAAAAAAAAAAAAAAAAGAGGTCAAAGGTAATAAATTGACATTTCTGAAAAAATGATAAACAAATTGCTAATAAGCACATGAAAAGATGCTCAACATCATTAGTTATTAGGGAGATAACTTCACATCTATTAGGATGGTTATAATAATACTTTTTTAAAAGTAGAAAATAAAAAGTGTTGGTGTAAATGTTGCTAGTGGGAATGTAAAATGGTGCAGGAGCTGTGGCAATGTGGCAATTCTTTTAAAAAGTTAAATATATAATGACCATATGACCATCAATTCCACTCTTGAGTATATACCTATAATGGATGAAAACAGGAACTCAAACAGATATGGGCTTACCAGGAATTCTGCCTATTTGTAAGTACATTCTGATAAATTATGTTTTTTCTGTGAAATGGCATATTTCACAGATATTTTCAGTTTTATTAGAATAAAGAAGATATAATAATATCTTATAAAGTAATTTAATATAATTATATCTTATAAAGCAATGTGTATTTACATATTTGTTATTTTGTAAAATTACAATTGACCCAGTTCTGCTTTTTTTAAATTGTTCATTTTAAGGAATCTATTTTGAGATTTATTTGTCATTTCTATTATTTTCTTTTTCTTTATTCATTATTTTCTTTTCTTTATTAACTCCGCAGTCTTTATATGCATTTTAAAATCATTTAAACATTCTTTAGTACAATTTTTATTTATTTAAAATTTTAAATTGTCAAATAACAAGAGCACTAAAAATTTATCTAAGCAGTTTTGACATCAACAACCCAGAAATTTTATAAGTAATATTTGTTTCAGCATTCAAAATGAAGAAGCTGAATAATGTAGCATTTACCATTACAGGCTATAGAGGCAGATGGGCAAGATTCAAATTCTAACCTCAACGTCTGTCAAATGAATTTAAACACAGTAGTTGATTTGTCTTAGTTTTCTGTAAAATGAAGACTATGCTTAATATCCACTTCAAAGGGTCTTTTAAGGATTAAGTAAATTAATCCATGTAAAGTACTTAGAAGAGTGCATGGGGCATATAATCACTAGCAATCAATATTCTACAGATAATCTGCAATGGCTGTTTTAATTTTGTTTGCATAAAGGTGTTCATAATAATCTCTGATGGTCTTTTGAATTTCATCATATCAGTTATAATGTCTTCTTTTTCATTTCTGATTGAGCTAATTTGAATCTTCTCTCTTCATTTTTTAATTAATATAGTTAGTGGTCTACTAATTTTATTTCTCTTTTCAAAGAACAAACTTTTGCTTCATTGATTTTTTTTAATATATTTGCTTCCAATTTCATTTAGTTCTGCTCTCATCTTTGCTATTTATTTTCTTCTGTTAGCTTTGGGTTTGATTTGTTCACATTTTGCTAGTTCCTTGAGATGCGATGGTAGGTTGTCAACATGTGATCTTTCAGTCTTATTAATGTAGGTCTTAAGCATTATAAATTTTCCACTGAGTACAGCTTTGTCTGTATCCTGGAGGTATTGATAACTTGTTTTGTTGTTGTCATTGGTTTCAAGGAATTTTTAAATTTCCATCTTGATTTCATTGTTGATCCAAGAATCATTCAGGAAAAAATTGTTTAACCTCCATGTCTTTGTTTGTTTTCACGAGTTCTTTCTGGAGTTAATATCTAGCTTCATTCCACTATGGTCTGAGATGGCGCTTGATATGATTTCTATTGTTTTGAATTCACTGAGACTTGATTTGTGGCCTATTATATGGTCTATCTTGAAGAATGTTCTGATGAGAAAAATGTGTATTCTGTAGTTCTGGAATGGAATGTTCCATACATGTCTGTTAGTTCTGTTTTCTCTAGAGTCCTGTTTAACTTCTATGTTTTTTTTGTTGACTTTCTGCTTTGATGATCTGTCTATTGCTGTCAGTGGAAAGTTGAAGTCTCCCATTATTATGGTTTTTTTTTTTTAAGGTCTAGTAGAATTTGTTTTATAAGGCTCAGGACTCTGGAGTTAGGCCTATATATATTTAAAATTATTATGTCTTCTTATTGGATTGATCCCTTTATTATTATATAGCTGCCATCAATTTTTTTAATTGTTGTTAATTTAAAGTCCATTTTATCAGATATGAGAATAGCTATTTCTGCTTATTAGTGGTTTCCCTTTGCATGAATTATATTTCCCCATATAAAATTTACCTTGAGTTTATAGGCATCTTTGTGAGTTAAGTGGGTCTCTTGAAGGCAGTAGATATCTGGGTTGTATATGTGTTTTTTTAATCCATTCTGCCAGTCTATATCTTTTTAGTAGGGCATTGAGACCATTTACATTCAAAGTTAATAATGATATGTAAGATACTATTCTATTCATCATATTGATTGTTATCTGGTTGCTTTATTTATTTATTTACTTCATTCATTTCTCTGTTTTTTTGGTGTTCCATAAAGCCTGTGAACTTTATGATTTGCAGTGTTTTTCTACTGGTGTATGCCATCCTTCTGTTTCAGTTTTTAGATCTCCTTTGAATATTTCTTGTAGAGCCGATCAAGTGGTGACAAATTCTCTCAGCGTTTGCTTGTCTGTGAAGGACTTCATTTCCCCTTCATTTATGAAACTTACTTTTGTGGGATACAAAATCCTTGACTGACAGTTATTCTGTTTGAGGAGTTTGAAGATAGGGCTCCAGTCTCTTCTGGCTTATAGGGTTTCTTCTGAGAAGACTGCTAGTTTACTTTTGTAAGTTATTTGATGCTTTTGTCTCACTTCTCTTACAATTCTTTCCTTCATATTAACTTTGCATAGCCGCATGATTATATAACTCAGGGATGACCTTTATGCAATGAATCTTCTGGGGGTTCCTTGGGCTTCTTTATCTGGATGTTTAGATTTCTGGCAAGGCCAGGAAAGTTTTCTTCCATTATTCCCTCAAATGGGTTTTTCAAGCTGTTGCTTTCTCTTCTTCCTCGGCAACACCTATGATTTTTAGGTTTGGATGTTTTACATAATCCCACATTTCTTAGAGACTTTGTTCTAGTCTCTTAACTCTTTTTTTCTTTATTGTTGTCTGATTGAGCTCATTCAAAAGCCTTATCTTCAAGTTCTGAGATCCTTTCTTCTGTTTGTTCTAGTCTACTGTTAAAACTTTTCACTACATTTTGTACTTTCCTAAATGCCTCTTTCATTTTCAGAATTTCAGCTTGTGTGTGTGTGTGTGTGTGTGTGTGTGTGTGTGTGTGTGTGTGTGTATGTGTGTGTGTGTGTGTATCTCTTTGGAGAATTTTTCATCCGTGTCTTGAAAAGTGTTTACAATTTCTTTATGTTGGTTTTCAATTTTCTTCTGAAGTTCACTGACCAATTTTATCATCAACCTTTTGAATTTTGTCTGGAATTTCAAAAATTTCATTTTAGTTAAGGTTGATTGCTGAAGAGTTGGTGTGGTCTTTTGGGGGTGTTAGAGAACTCTGTTTTTTCATATTGTCAGAATTATTTTTCTGGTTTCTTCTAATTTGGGTAGATGACTTCTTATTTGAGGTTGGTGGGGGCTGATGTAGGCACTGTAGGGTCCCCTTGGTTATATATAGCTTTGGTGTGGTGAGTTTCTCAGTTGCCACATATGGCAGCCCTGTGCTATGTACCTGCACTGACTCATGGCATCCTGAGTGGCCAGAGTGGTTTGGAAAGTGTTGTTAGTTGGCATTTGTAATCAGATCTTCTCCAAAACTGAGCTATTGTATCTGATATGGTTGAATGTACTGTTGACCTCCAGCCAGGAGGTGGCACTTGTGAGAGAAAGTTGGCTATGATGGTGGCTATAGGGTTTCTCCTTGGCAAGTGTTTCCCCAAG
The DNA here is from genome assembly GCF_000164805.1 of Carlito syrichta. Taxonomy (NCBI): domain Eukaryota; kingdom Metazoa; phylum Chordata; class Mammalia; order Primates; family Tarsiidae; genus Carlito; species Carlito syrichta. The sequence continues at coordinate 713,243 of NW_007254146.1, read as the reverse complement.
GAAATGCCTAGTAAGCCTAGGCCAAGAGCAGGACTCTGGAGATTCCCCAAGTTCTCTATCTGTTTTGAGCCTTCGGGGGAGCACAGAGGAAAGAACCTGAAGCACCTTGCAAGTGGGCACTCTTAACTGCCCCAGTAGGGATTAGGAGAGAGTCCCAGGCCACTGGGGTAACACTTTATGCAGACCAGGCACAGAAGAGTTCACAAGGGGAGTGAGAGGCTGCTATGGTAGCACATCCCACCTGGCTCCTTCCTTGGCCTCAGGCAAACTGTGATCTGAATGTCAAGGTGCAGCCCAGTCAGGAACTGTCTGCAGTTGGGAAATGGTGGCTGGTGCTGTTCAAGGCTTTTTTCCTGACCACTCCACATCAGATTATGGCTATGGGAAAGGCAATTTCCCATGAGGGACTGGAGTCCCACAAGGCTCAGGGAGCCCTGCAAGCTCACGGCAGGAGGACAGAACTCCCGAATTCCTGTCATTCACCTTTCCTGGTATGTCCAGAGGCTGTGGTGAACTATGATGGTGCAGGTAAGAGTCTAACCAGTTCCAGCCCAAGTTGGTGGATTTTTTTTCTTCTTTGCTCTAAGTGGTTATTATCACTCCTTTGGAGACTTGTAGGGCATACTGCTAGATCTGTTCCTCTCTGAGTGTGAGGAAACTTTCTCTATCTTGGTTTACTCTGTAGGAGAAACTCACTCTAGCTGCCTCATGTCAGCTATCTTAATCTCTCTCCTATATTTCATTTTTAAAATAACAATTTTGGTGACTCTATTTAACAGTTTTGTGTCTCACTAATAATTCTTTGATATATCATTCTAAATTTTGATTTCTTCTTTAAAATGTTTACTCAAAGGTTTGTAGAAATTTTTCTTTTTTTGTAGGCAGTATATCTAACTGGTATATGTTTGAGGCTCTTGCTCATGTAAGATCATGTATCTATGCCTTGCAGATGAATGGTAGTTTGGCTGAGTACAGAACTTTTACTGTACAATGTTTTCTCTCAAAAAGTTAATTTCCACATTTAGTGTTATAGAACAGAAATTTGATACTAATATGAATATCTTCTTTTTTGTTTATTTTATTTATGGATTGTGGCAGTATTTTTTATATCTGAATTTTATAATTTTATTTTGTGTTGGGCTAGGGTCCATTATCCTTAATGTTGCATTTGTCTAGTAAGCTTTCAACAATCAATCTAGTCATTTACTTTCATGTTTGAGAAATTGTCTTCCATTATGAGCTAATTAATGCTTCTCCATATTCTGCTTTCTTTTCTTTTCTTTTTTTTTAATTTCTGTTTTTTATTTGTGTGTATGTGTGTTTGTAATTTCTAGTTTGGTCCTTGATGAATTCTGGAGAATATAGCCTAGTTTGTTTATTCATTATCTCTTTGTTTTTAAACTCCTGTGTGTTTCATTCATATATAAACTTTTATGATATTGGATCATTAAATCTTATAAGTGCCTCTTATAGTTCCATAGATTCTATGTACAAGCACATATTAGAGATTTCTAAAAGTCTTCTCCCTGTTTGTTGGAGTACACTGGTTTGCAGACGAATATTTCTCTAATTTCTCGGATTGGTTTCTTTTATTTTCAGTTGCTATGTCTTACCTTACATTTGGTGACATTTTGGTTTACTCACCATAGAGAGATCTATGCTTATTCACAATGGGAGGTGAGAAGTTGGTCAAGAGAGTGTGTGAAAAGCAGAGTAAATCTTCCAGTCTCAGAAGGGAGGAACACTGATTTGCCCTAGTCTAATTTGTGGACTCATTTGTACAATAGCTTGGATAGAATAAAATGGGGTTAATGACTGAGGACAATTTTTTTCAGGAAAGTTCAATGTATATCATTTTTTTCCTCTCTGAATTCGTTGTGGCAACTGAAATTAGTACACATTCTTTAATGGCTTCATCTAAGTTGAGTCAGTGGCTTCTGGCACGGTTACTTGTCCCAAGGAAAAATCAAGAGCAGTAATCCCATTAACGTCTGCCCTCTGTGTGTACTTTAGTACTTATACTTCCCAGAATTGCTGTTATACTTAAGATTTACTTTCCCAGCTCCTGCTTCAAGGTCCTCCAACTCAATTATAGTACTTACTGATCTCAGTTAAGGAGGTTTGTGTGGCTCTATTACCTTATTTTATTCCCTTTTACATATTTAGCAGGATGGTCCTTTTCATCCCACAAATGCCTGACTAGGTTTCACATGTACTACATTTGGCAGGTGCATGAGGCCCTCCCGTAGTTTATAATATTGTTCTTTATATGCCTTTGGTCATATCCCTATGTTCAAACTACCATTTTCATCCAGAAGTCTTATTGCTTACTTTTTAAAGTACAAAAAATAATAGTCTCGTTAATCTATCTACAACTGGGTCAGAGGTTGGAATTGCTGTTCTGAAACTCATATTCAAGAGATAATGCTCCCAACTCACCCTTCATTACAGGAATAATTAACTGTTGATCTAAACCGAGTATCTGTGTTTATATGCACTGTTCCATTGAAGGGTTCTGGAGGCATTCCACATGATTTTCCTAGGGAGAAGAAGCAGAATTTGGGGCTAAGTGTGAAATTCAATTTACCTTTGTTTATAAGGTTTGAACTGGAGTAAAGTATAGCATACATAGATCTGATTGTTCCATAGAATATATAAGTTTGAGGAAACTTAGAAAACCTCAGAATCAGGCACTACCTTCCATCTCCTAATAACAATTTAGTCATTTATGGCTAAGGAGTTGTACTCTCACTCTGTCAGCCAAAATTAAAGGCCTCAAAATTTGGAATTTCCTCCCTATCTTTAGTTAGCCAAGCACAGTTCACTGCAATCCACATAATTTTCTTTTGTGTCCCTGTTTCACTCATTTTTTGGCTTTAGCCATCAAGAGTGAACTTTAGTAAATGGAAATTTTCTCTCCAATTCATTTTGTGAGAGTCATTTTCATGAAATGAGTCAAGGTGTAGAAACTCCATGCCATAAGAATGGATGACCTATAAGACCACCTTTATCTAAATATGCTGGGCAAACTTAGACATCTTGCCTCCAAAATTTGAACAAGTTGATTCAAATCTCATATATGAACTTTAGAAGACATGAAGTAGCTCACAGGGCAGGGTTACTCACGTCTACAGATGTCTTTGACACTTGACCAGGTCAAGTTTTCTAGGCAGGTGATAGAGAACACATTCCCAAAATACCCAGGAAGGCATTCATAATTCAAAGATGTCCCAATTGGAAACTCAGACTCATCAATTGGGGTTGTAGAACGGGCAAAAGGAAATTGCTCTGGGGTTTTACAGTGACCTAGAGAACAAAACCACAGAAATATCAAAGTTGGCAGAGAGATTTTTCACCCTACCTCTTCTTTTTCTCCAATTAAGCTCATAGATGGAACCACAGAAACAGACAATAATGGCAAAAGATCTTCTTCCCTTGGAAGTTTGTTTCTTCTTCCCCTAGATGTTTCCTAGAGGTTTTCAAAGGCATCTACTCAATGGTGCCTACTGATCATAACATTTTTTTAATAGAAAAATCACTCAGTTTTCTTATCTTTCTGCTCTTATTTCAACAAAGTGAAAGCTTCAGTTTATAGCTTCATGTCAGGCCTCCTATCAGAGTGCTTGTATCAATAGTACACCATTCATATCCTTATTTATTAGTGCTAATTCACTCATGTGTAGCAAAACATGCTTTATCATCTTTTTCCATCTACTTTGTTCTTAGGGTGCCCATCATAAGATGTCTCTCTGGTACTAAATAGCAGACACCACTTGTAATGGGTTGAATGATATCCTCCAAAAGATATATCCTCTCAAAACTTAGAATGAAAACTTATTAGAAAATATAGTCTTTTCAAATACAATTAAGATAAAGATCTCAAAATGAGATTGTCCTGGATTTAGGGTGATTTTCTTGTGAAAGAAAGGAAAGGAAGATTTGGGACATAGAGACAGGGGAAAAAGCCATTTGAAGACAGAAGCAGAGATTAGAATGATGTATCCACAAGCCAAGGAATGCCAGGAGCCACCAGAAGTTGAAAGAGGAAAGCACAGGTTGTTTTCTAGAGCCTTGAGAGGGAATGTAGCCCTGCCAGCACTTTACTTTCAAACTGCAAGCCTAAAAAACTGTGAAATAATGTATTTCTCTTGTTTTAAGCCACCTACTTTGTGGTAATTTGTTACAGCAGCCCTAGGAAACCAATGCACCACTCTTCTTCTGATGCTAAACCAGGCATTTAAAGACAACGAAACAGACTAAGCCATAAGTCCCATAAGAAGCTTTGTCTTCTTGCTGGGCGTGGTGGCTCGTGCCTATAATCCCAGCACTTTGGGAGGCCAAGGTGAGAGGATTGCCTGGGCCCACAGATTTGAGCCCAGCCGGAGCAACTTGGCAAGACCATCTCTACAATAAATCAAAAAATTAGCCGGGCGTGGTGGCATGTGCCTGTAATTTCAGCTGTTTGAAAGGCTGAGGCAGAAGGATCACCTGAGCTTGGCAGGTTGGGGCTGCAGTGACCATCAGCGTGCCACTGCACTCTAGCCTGGTTGACAGAGTAAGACTCCAACTCAAAAAAAAAAAAAAAAAAAGCTTTGTCTTCTTTATGAGACAGTATATTGACTCAACTACTCAACCACCACGTCTTTGGAAAATACTGCTTCTATCTGTTCATTCATTAAAGTCTGAGCTGGAGTTTAGGCATTAGCATTTATAAAAACCTTACTGGATTCTGATAAGTACCACTCAGTTGGAGGATACGGGAGATCAAAGAAAGGTTAAAGCCTTTCATCACATTTAACCTTTCTCATTGGGTTGCCCTTCTGTCTCAAAGTTCTCTGTGATTAATGTGCTATTCCAAGGCTAGTGGAATATCCCTAATCTTCCAGCTTCCATTCTGGGAACAGAAGGGCCAGGCAATGTCTCCAGTCCTTAGGAAGAAGTAGTCTCTTCTTTTTGTACTCTTGTCTTTTGGGCTACTCTTTCTTTGCTTCTTGCCCTACAGTGGAACAGTTCAGTACAAAGATTAACATGGGGCCCATAGGCAAGCTGACAAATGGGCATAATTTTAGTTAAGGTTTTAAGCTAGAAAGACAAAAGTCTTTTTGATTACTTAGCCCTTTCAGCAGAAGACTAACTAAAGCCTTAGCTAAATTAGTACAACTTCTATAGAAAAAGTATGGAGAATTCTCAAAGAACTAAAAATATAATGACTATTTCATCCAGAAATTCCTTCTGCTGGGTCTCTATTCAAAGGAAAAGAAATAATTATACCAAAAAATACCTGCACTCATGTATTTTTCAGAATCAACTTAAGTGTTCAGCAATAGGTGATTAGCTAAAGAAAACGTGAGCTGGGCTTGGTGGCTCAGCCTGTAATCCCGCGCCTTGGGAGCCTGAGGTGAGTGGATTGCCTAAACCTGTGGGTTCGAGACCCACCCGGGCAACTTGGCGAGACCTCATCTCTACAATAAATAAAAAATCAGCCAGGCATGGTAGCGCGTGCCTGTAATTCCAGCTACTTGGAAGGCTGAAGCAGAAGGATCACCGGAGCCCAGCAGGTCGAGGCTGTGGTGGTTGGGAGTGGCCACTGTATTCAGTCTGGGCGACAGAGTGAGACTCCAACTCAAAAAAAAAAAAAAAAAAAAGAAAAAAAGAAAATGTGTATATACAGTGGAATACTATTTGGCCGTAAAAAAGAATGAAACCATGTCTTCTGCAATAATGTGGATGGAACTGGAGGTCACTATCTTAAGCAAAACAACACAGAAGCAGAAAGTCAAATGCTACATGTTCTCACTTATAAGTAAGAGTTAAATAATGTGTACACATAAACATAGGGTGTGGAATAATGGATACTGAAGACTTGGGAGGGTAAGACGGCAAGGGGTGAGGAATTAAAAAATACTTAATGGGTACAATGTACATTATTCTGGTGAGGGTTACATAAAAGTCCAGGCTTCACTACTACACATATATCCATGTAACATAATGGCACTGTACTCCTTAAATTTATATTTAAAAATAATATTCGCATTGCAAGTTCTGTCCTTTGCATGCCCATGTACCCCTATGAACTTATGGAGAGTGTACGTGTTATGCTGTTATTGGCTAGTGTTCGTAGGCAGTTGTCATGTCTCTCCAATGAATTTGTTTTTCTTCCTGGTTTACATAAGTTGTGCCTTACTGCCTTTCCTCCACCTCTCCCCTCACTCGTCTTACCTCACCCTGCTCCACTCTACCAGCAAGAAGAGTTAGTCACATCATGCCTATTAAACACATCTTGGCACTATTGGAACTCATCTGTTTTGCCTACAATATGTAATTTTGGCACTTCCACTTATGACAAAATTAAGCTCACAAACAAATAATATAGAAATGTGAAATATTTGGTCTGGGTATTCTAAATCCATTTATGATATGTGAAGGCAAGTACTGACCAGCAAGAACAGAAAGTTCACAGCGAGGGGCAAGGCCACTCCAAATCCCTTTCCCTTGATGGTCACTTGTGCAGCGGATGGTGCTCTCCCCAATGAGTTCGAAGGTCATCCCTCTGTCTGGGTGGGAGTCGCATGTGTAAGATATTTCTTTTCCATAGGGAAAATCTTCCAGAGGAGTTCCCATGTGTCTCCCATTAAGGATAGTTGGAGGACTTGGACAAAATATTTCTAGAGAAAAGACAAGAGCTCTCAGTTCCATTAACATTTAAAAATTCTAATCCGAGCTGCTTCTACAATTATGGGGTGCTATGACTGTTTTACCAAGTCAGCAATACCTTTTTTCTTAGGGGAACTACAAAATAAATGTATTAAGCCTCTGCCTAGGTGGAGTTAAGTGAAATGATACTTAAATAAATGTTTATTGCAAAATCCAAAAGAAACTTAAGCATCCTGAATTCTTCAGATAGTTAAGATTTTTGAATGATAATTAAAAGTGTACTCCTTTTTTTTTTTTTTTTTGAGTTGGAGTCTCACCAATAAAAACTTTCTCAGCCATATTTAAGGGAAATAATCCATTAATTTAACATTTTTTGAGCAACTACAAAACGTCAAGTACTATTTTAAGCACAAGTTTGGGGTAAATGCAGAACATGTGCCCTGCTCCCTCCCCCCACCCTGCTAACTGTCTTCCGATTGGGGGGATGGCCCCTAGCCAAGGTCTCCTGTGTCTGGTCAAAATGCCCTTGAAAATATGCATATCTGCAAACTCAAGACAGCTTTCGAGAAAAAACATCTTTTTCTTCTTCTTGGCGGGTGATGCTTGCTCCCTTTCCCAAGCTAGGGGTATATCATCTCTCCCCACATCTACTGGGGAAACCTTATACTGACCAGCCGCCATTGGTTTCCTCCCTTAAGTAATAATAAACCCATGCCTTTACCAACCTGTCCTCTGGGTGATTTCCTCAGAATAGGTTAACATTACTTATGTGAGCACCCTGTCTGCTCTGGGGCTGCCGCGATACAACAAGATAAACATGATCTTTGACACAAGGATCTTCATCCTAGAGACATCTTTCTAAAATATATTGTACATTTACTATTTATATATCAATGATTTAATTTTTCTTGATGATGCCAGGTTACAGTACTCAAAATAAAGATGAAAGATTACAGTAATTCTGTCACAAGGAAATGAAATATACTACTTTTATGTTTCAAAAGGCTCAAGAATGTGATACTTTTTTGAGATATTTATTTGTTTTTGCAGGTTTTGTTTTTCATTAGAGAAACACACATTTATTCCTTTGAATGTCTCTATTTGGAGACATTCTTTCCCCATTCTAATTTGGTTGCGTTTTGGGAAAGCCAATTACAGCTTAAAATAATTATAGGTAAACTAATCAAAGGCTAAAATAGCTTAACCAATGTTTATGCTCAAGTAAGTGATTTCAGATCTATCTTTGGGCTAATGTGGCTATTTTACCTTTCTTTCTTTCATAACCAAGTGCACCAGGAAAGTTAAGAGTGTCAAATAGCTGATTTCCAAATATGGAAGATGAAATCATCAAGTTTCATCATTTAAATCAGTACAAGACATCCAAATAACTTTAAAGCAAAGCAAGGTATTCATATGAGCAAAATTTTATTGTAAGCATGTATTTTTCAATAGCTGTGATCAGAAGATACATCAATATCCTGTTTGATTTAGTGCAGAAATAAATGGACAGATTGGATATCTCAGTAGTATTTCTTCATTTAATACACTATTTTTCTGTCATTCTTAAAAATAAAAAACAACCTTCTTGATCCCACTTCCCTCTCTTCTGTAGTCTTATTTCTCTACTCCCTTTACATGACTGCTCCTCTAAGATGTTGTGTATGATCTGTTACAATTCATCCTGTCTGTTCATTCTCTCTAGAACTCATTCCAAACAGACCAATCAGGTCTCTAGCACTCCACTGAAATTGCTTTTGTTAGGCTACATTGTATCACTGCCAAGTTGCTGAACTCAGTGATCAATTTTCTGTTCTCATCCCATTTGGCCTCTCTATAGAATTTGACACAGTGTTTTAGTCTTATTGTTTTAACAAAATTTCTTCACTTTGCTTTAAGGACAAGTAGCCTCCTGTTTTCTCTTCTCTCACTCAAAAAAGTGACTGTTTTGTCCTAACCTTCTTTGCTGATTCCTATTCTTCTTTTCAACTTTTTTTTTTTTTTTGAGTTGGAATCTCACTCTGTTTTCCAGGCTGGAGTGCAGTGGCACACTCACGGACACCCCAGCATTGACCTGCTGGGCTCCAGCAATCCTTCCACCTCAGCCTTCCAAGTAGCTGGAGTACAGATGCGCACTATCACGCCCGACTAATTTTTTGATTTATTGTAGAGACAAGGTCTCGCCAAGTTGCCCAAGCTGGTCTTGAACCTGTGGGCTCAGGCAATCCATTCTCCTCGGCCTCCCAAAGTGCTGGGATTGTAAGGTGAGCCATGGAGCCTGGCCCTTTTCAACTTCTTAATCTTGGATGCCCAGGCTCAGTCCATGTATTTGTTTTCTAGCTGCACTCACACCCTAAGTGATCATTTGTCTTAGTCCCAATTTTAAGCATAATAGATACATTGATGGCTTCTAAATATCTAGGTCCAGCCTGGGACTTTCTAAAGTATCCACTTGGATATCTAATAAAAATGCTAAACTTATGATCCAAGCTCAACTTTTGATCTCCCCCCCCATTACCAAACTTGCTCTTCACATAGTCTCCTCCATTGCAATTAAGGGAACTTTTACCCTCACAGTTGCTCTTGCCAAAAATCTGCAAACCATCTCTAACTCTTCTCTTTCTCTCACACCTTCTATCTAAACCATAAGCAAATCCTACCATCTCTGCCTTCAAAATATATCCAGAATTTGACCACATCTCATCACCTCCTTCAACTACTATCCTGGGCCAACATCTCTGATTAGATTGTTGCAATAGCCTCCCAATTTGAACCCTCAGCTACACCCTTAGGTTTGGTTGGCAACACTTACTTTTTGGGTCCTCAGTTGCTTTCTCCATCAATAGCAATAATGCCACTGTCACTTCATTTACTAATAACACTGTCTGTTTCAGCCTCCCCAAGAATGAATGATGGGCTCCTGCATAGCTTCTGTTGTGCTTACTGCCGTGGAAGTCAAAGAAGATTCCATGCCTTAGCTCAACATGACTGAATCCAAGGACTCTCTGCCTCATTCTACCAGTTCTGGGCTTAGATGAAGTACTAACAGGACATGGATTCTGGTGTCCCCAGAGTCTTCCCAGAGGGATTAGATAATATAGTCTGAAAGTCATGAGGTTTAATAGCCATGGGGTAAAGAGAAAACAAGAGAAAGGAAAGATCCAGTGATAAAATGCTTGTTCTTCCTCTTCCTAACAGACAGTTCTAGTTCCATAGGGTCAATATGACCAAACAACCAATTGTTTATGGGTCTCTCAGAAACACACATCTATTTATTTGCTTTCCTTTCCACTCCACCTCCTTACTTATTTTTCTTCACTCTTACTGCCCTGGGATTGTGCCCTCCAATAATGCATTGTAATTTAAGCTTTGCCTCTGGCATTGTTTCTGGGGACTCTCAAGCTATGACATATTTTTTTTCAACCCAATTCTCCCTAGAGTAGTTAGTATGATGCTATCAAAAGCAAGTTAGATCATGTAACTTTTCCACTCATAACACTCCAATGACTTCCCATCTTGCTCATAGTGAAAACTAATTTTTTATAGAATGTAGAATGACTTTTATTTTGTCATCTTCTACTATGCCTGTATTTATTCACTTGATACCAGCCATATTAGCTTTCCAGAAAGTGTCAGGAATAGGCTTTTCACAGAAAATGCCAGAAACATTTCTGCCTTGAAATTTCTGCTCCATTCACCTGTAAAGTTCTTTCTCTATCTATGCACACTGGGAGTCAACCAATTTCTTCAATACTCACCTGCTACTTTCTCAGTGAGGACTTTCTCAGTCACCTTATTTAAAATGAAAACTTTAGTCGGGTTCGGTGGCTCAGCCTGTAATCCCGCGCCTTTGGGAGGTTGAGGTGAGTGGATTGCCTGAGCCCGTGGGTTTGAGACCCGCCTGGGCAACTTGGCGAGACCTCATCTCTACAATAAATCAAAATGAGCCGGGCGTGGTAGCGCACGCCTGTAGTTCCAGCTACTTGGAAGGCTGAGGTGGAAGGATCGCCGGAGCCCAGCAGGTCAAGGCTGCAGTGGCTGGGAGCGGCCTCTGCACTCCAGTCTGGGTGACAGAGTGAGACTCCAACTCAAAAAAAAACAAAATGAAAACTTTGTTCTTTTCCTGGGATTTCTTATCCCCCTTCATAACAATAACTATTTATTGCATTACACCTTTTGTTTTAATAATACTTAGTATTTGGAAATTTCTATTTTTGTCTTTTTTTGGTCTTTTTCTCTACATGAAAATCTAAACAACGTGAGAAGGGACTTAGTCTGCCTTGTTTACATGAATAGTCCCGGTTTCTAGAAGATTGGTTGGCACATAATAGGTGCTCAAAACATTTTTTTTTGTTAAAAGAATGAGGATATGACTAAATGGATGATTAAGGGAAGGATAGAAAAGTTAAACTGTGGGCCTAGTGTGGTGGCTTACACCTGTAATTCCAGCACTTTGGCAGGTCAAGAGGATTGCCTGCGCTCAGGATTTCAAGACCAGCCTGGGCAACATGGTGAGATCTCTTTTCTATGATAAATAAAAAAATTAGCTGGGTGTGGTGGTGTGTGCCTATAGTCCCAGATACTTGAAGGCTGAGGTGGAAGGATCACCGGAGCCTAGCAGGTTGAGGCTGTGTTGGTCGTGATTGTGCCACTGCACTCCAGTTTAGGTGATAGGACAAGAATGACTCAAAAAAAAAAAAAAAAAATTGAAGTGTGACTATTACTTTTGGCAGGAAAAAAAGAGAAAAATCTGGCATAGAATCATGCCATAAATTTATTTCTATGAAGTATTCTTCCCCATTTATAGCAACTATGATCATAAGTATTTATAGGATAGCACCCAAAACACATGATGCTCAAATGTTTCTTGTAACTATTAAAACAAAGAACTATTTTTATTAAGAATGAGACAGACATTAGATAATTCTACGGGGTACACCACATTAAGGGAAAAGAAAGAGAAAGATCAAGATCTGAACATGTATTTCTTCTACTCACGTTCACACACAGGAATGCTGCTATTCCAAAGACTTCTCATTCCAACCAAGACACAATGACTTACAGAACTGCCCTTTAAATGGAACCTAAAGACAAAGCAGTAGTGACTGGGTGAGGACACCATTACTTTCTTCCCTTCATTGACAGATCTCAGCTTCCCACCTGAAAATTCCCACCTGAAAGCTAGTTAACAGTTTAATTCCCAAGTTAAAATACAAGTGAAAAAGTTCTACTCACTGATAGGACTCAGAAACCAAATCATTGTGGAAAAAGTGCAGCTTCCAGCAATGACAACTAGTACAGTTCAGTAATGAGACAGACACCATACCTCCACGCTGAACCAAAGAAAAAACAAAACACACAGACAGGCATTTCCTTGGTCTGATCCTGGAGCTTCAGGAGATCATGTTTGCCTGATTGATCTCTGAAAGCCTCCTTTTGGTCATTAGTAGAAACTTTGTCCTCTAATGCAAAAGATATCTTTTCCTTCTTTTAGACAGCAGATCAGGGAAAACAGTTCTGGTTTAGGCTGGCAAATCATTAAAAAGATATCAGAGACTGTTATTCTTGCTACTACATCTGGAATGTTCCTGAGTGATATTTATGGCATCCCTGGATTATTGAAGGGTAAAGTCACATTTTCTAGGGAAAAAAAACACAAGGTGAAAGGAGGGGACTCTTGGAGGAAATAGTCCTAAAATGTTCCATTTATTCTTGGTACAGTAGTTTCTTGAGTTGCCTTCAGGTCTTCATTGAGTAGCTGGCATTTGATGTTAAAGAGTCTTTGAAATAAATTGAGAATAAGAGCTCTGTAGTTAAGGTTTATTTTCACCTGCCAATGGTGTTGGAACATAATACTAAGACCATTTGCATTCTCATGAAAACTAATGATGTTACTTAAAATAATGAACATCAATCTTTATGCTCCCTCTAAGAAGTCCTAATAGTATTCTACTTACTCTTTCATTCCCATTCCAAATTTCTCTGTTGATTCATTTAAAAATTTTGTGAATCTGATCAGCAAAGCCAAAGCTTCATCTTTGGTTAATTTCACTGAGTTTACCAGTAGTCTAAAAACTGTGCTCTTCTTGGCAAAGTTACTAATCTAGCCACTTGGCACATAACATTTATTATTTTAAGTTGTTTGAAAAGCAATGTCCATCTAAGTAAGGGACCACATCATAATAAAAATCATTTAAAAAGTGAAGGAGGGGAGGAAAGAAGGAAAGCGCATGGGAGAGCCTTGGGTGTCCAGCCGAGTATCCGCGTGGGCCTGGAGAGGTGCTGTGATGGAAGCACTGGTTCTTGGTTGAGGGTCGGATCCCAGCATCACCTCAGCTCAGCTCAAAGCCAGCAGCACATTCAATAGCATAGAGAAGCTTACTTAGATTGTTTATAGCCTCACTGTTAAAACTAAAGACATTTTTTTCTGCTTCCTTTTCCAGAGTGGTGAGGTTTGGAAAATAAACGACGATAGTGATACTGTATTTGTGCTTTTAAAGCCATTTCCCCAACATGGGATTAGCATGCTTGTTTTCAGTATATCCTTGACCAGCATCATGGTGGTTTGGGTAGTACTGTCTGTGGATATGAGGTGGGGACTTCATTTGTTGTCCTATTTCTGTCTCCTTGTTGTGTCTGGAGAGCTTTCGGGGGGGTGAAGGAGGAGGGTCACCCAGCGCCGACAACATGTGTCATCCGCGGTACCCAGTGACTTGGGGGAGGACAGACAATGTAGTATCCATTAAAGTTGTTTGAACCAAAGTGGCGGTTGCATCTTTGTCCTGATGCCTGCCATGCTGGGTCTTTCCACCATGCGCCACCCTCCTTGCCCCAAGGCTGCACTGCCATCTTCCTGGATATCTGGGGGCAACTTGCCACGCTTCGGCACCCTCTGCTTCCTGATACTGCTTTGACACAAAGACTGGACAGTCCCTGACATTTGTCCAGGGAGGAGGGGCATTCAGTAGTTCTTGTAATAAGGCACTTTATCAGGACCTGACTTGTTGCTGGGTGATTTTAGTCTCTAAAAGCAAAAAGCATTTCAGAGCATCAGCTGTGGGAATCGAATGACCCTTTGCTGATGCCAGGGGTCCCAGGGGGAGGAATCTAAATCTTTATTCATGTCTTCTATGTCTAGTATCTTACTGTCACTGGAGGCTCTGTGGGTTGTCATAGTTAATTGACCATAATTAGCAATATACTTCTAAATGCAGGAAAACTGAATGACACTTTTAAGACCATGACCATTATTAAAACAAAATGTATTATTTCTTAATTTGAATAATAAATTAAGTGTTTAAATGCAAAAAAATTTTTGAGAAACAATCTTGCATATTCATCTTATCTTTCAACTTTCTCTTATATTTCAAACTTTTCTTAAGAACCCCCTAAATATTTATCTTTTTTTTTTTTTTTTTTTGAGTTGGAGTCTCACTCTGTCACCCAGACTGGAGTGCAGTGGCTGCTCCCGGCCACTGCAGCCTCGACCTGCTGGGCTCCAGCGATCCTTCCACCTCAGCCTTCCAAGTAACTGGAACTACAGGCACGCGCTACCATGCCTGATTTGTGATTTATTGTAGAGATGAGGTCTCGCCAAGATGCCCAGGCGAGTCTCGAACCCATGGGCTCAGGCAATCCACTCACCTCAGCCTCCCAAAGCGCAGGATTACAGGCTGAGCCACCGAGTCCGGCTTAAAATAAATTACTGTTTATTCATACACGTAATATGCTCCATATCTATTCAAGATCTGTTGTGTTTCTGTTGTTGTTTTTGCTTTGTCTCTCACTGGAAGCTGCACCTTTTCCAAAATGTTTTATTCCTGAGCCTCTATCAGTGCGAAACCAAATGAGGTAAGCTTTTTTCTCTTTTTGAAACATCTGTTCATGGTTCCATCTGGTTCTTACTATACTTTCCAATCACTGTTTCAGATATTAGTCTCCTCTAGTACTTCCTTTGCACAAGGTCAGTCCCCCTTTCTGGACTGGTGACTATATTTATGTTTGTACTTGACACTGAGTTCAAGTACACTTTTCTCTTTATCTCTTTATCTCCTGATAGTGATGTCATTCAGTCCCTACCCATATTTCAAGACTACCCTGTCAGAAACTGACCTCCGTGGGTACTTTTCTGGTAGGTCAGCCTCCTTTTGGGGTTAACCCCTGAGATAAAGAGTCACTATCCAGCACCGTTCCTGGTCTCTATTCTGGGTCATACTCACCCTTCATTACAAATGAAGGACACCTTTGCCCCAAGCTGGAGATTAAGTGGAAGTAGCACACGGCCGTTAGGGAGTTGGTCCAGGAAGTCGTCACAGTATTTCACTGGAAAAAAAAAAGCAAACAGAAATAACAGTGGCATGTGGAGAATAAAGACACAAAAACTAAAAAGGTCAAGCCAGATGAGAGACTAGGTACCTGCACATCTGGGGACTGTATGACTCCAGTTTCCCTGGGGTGTACAGTGTAGAGAAGCAACCCCTGTGAGGTCATAGCCAGGTTCACAGCTAAAGAACACTTTCTGCCCGGGCAAAAAAATGTCCTTGTCTCTTGGGGTATGCTTGCCATGCAGGATTTCTGGAGGTGGCTGACATACTGGGAGAAGGACAGTTCCAAATTACTTGTTAGTTATGGGGGGATTTCTTTTGCTATACCGTATACCCTATGCTTGTTTGAAGACCTCATTTCTAGTAAGAAGTAGAGAAATAGAACACAGTTCTCTCTAGCACAAGGTCTCAAATTCACTCATAAGTCTATAAGGTTGTTTTGTTTGTTTGTTTGTTTGTTTGTTTGTTTTTCCCAGCTCTGAGTATCCAGTACAGAGTTATTAAAATTGGTAAATTCTCCTCCTACATCTTTCCTACGATGGTAATCTCAATTTTCAGCTTTGTCTTTCAGGTAATGAAAAGGTTGCCCAAGTCTATTTAATGAATTTCCCTTCCTCTGTCTTATTGCACTTCTGTGACGAAAGTACAGTCAGGCATTCATCCTTATATCTCTGTTTGACCTCTCACCTGTTGTCTCAGTGATTGCACAGGCTGACATGAATTGTAAGCTCCTTCTGTGTCCCTCTGTATCAGCCACCACCCCTACTAATCCACTGCTAAGCCTAGCAATGGGCAAAGAGACACCTCATTGGTGGTGTTGCTTTTATATCAGTTAGGGACAGAGCAGATGGACAGTCCTTTGTTTATCCTAGCTTGATGCCTGGGTTGGTGGCCAGAGCTGCTTCATGCCCAGGGCACATGAAAGAAAAATACTAGGCCCTAAATAATCCAGTCCTTGTAATGAGAGAGCATATTACTTGGAGAATGCTCGTCTCAAGTTCTGTCTTCATTTATATCTCTTCTTATGCATGCTTGGGGCATCAGAACCCATTTTAACACCATCCTAATCTATACCTCATTAAAGATGAATGCAAAAAACTCTTTGGATTTGAGCAAATTTCTTCTGCTATCAATTTCAGACTCCTAATGATAAAATGTAGAGGGTGGACCTTTACAGACAAACTCTAAGGTCTTTGTCATTATTTGGATACAGTGATAATCTGTCTTTATAAGCCAGTCCCTTTCTTTCACCAATGGATGCCGATAGAAGAATGGCAGAAACCACAGCATTGGCACTCTAGGGTCTGACACACTTGCCTTTTTAATCCTGTGTGTGTCACTTAGTAGCATCTGACTTGGACAATTTATTTAACCTTGGAAAGGCCAAGCTGACTTCATTATGAAATGGATATAAGAATAGCTCTATTTCAAAATGCTGTTTTCAGGAGTAAATGAGATAATGCATATAAAACACTGACATACAGCTGACCATAGAGAAAGTCCATATTGTTCTTCAGTAAAACTGAGGAATAATGCAGCTGGCACTTTGCCCTGAAAATTGCTTAGTCAGAGAGTCCCAAATATCTCTTCTCTAGGCTCATAAAGCTCATATTTCTCAAAATGAAGATATACACTGAACCCCCTTAATGTCATGCTTCTTCCACCCTGCTTACTACATATCTCTCCCCCTGAACCAACTGCAACTCATGTCATTTGCAGGGTCCTTCAATGCCTCTGTCAGACTCACCCCTGGAGCAGCTTGGTAACTCTGGCTCCCATTTGTTCAGGGCCTGGCATCGCACACTGGTGGGTCCTTTCATGACAAAGCCGGGCTGACACCTCAATTCCACAATTTCATTTAAGGAAAATAAGCTTCTGCTGTCAGATACCACGATTCCATTTTCGACCTCTGGAGGCATGCATTTATTAGGTATAATGCACTGAGGGGGAGGACCGCTCCAGATGCCAGTTTGATTGTCATTGCTAGTGCAATATATCTCGCGCTCACCCACGAGCACAAACTTTCTCCCTCTGTTTCCAGGATTGCAGCGATAGGTCACCACTGTTCCATATGGAAAATATTCTCTGTTGATGCTAAAGAAATCTCCGTTGGCGATGGTTGGGGGTAGCCCACAAGGAATACCTGGGGAAAGAGGTAAGAATTTAAACAAACTTTAGTTTCTTGAAATTATACTTAATTACATATTTTGGTAACATTTAAAAAAATTATCTTAAAGATGTGGAGTACAATTCAGGGTTAGGTACCATTGTTGATGAGGTGTGCCCTTCCCTCCCCTGGCAGTTTCCCTAAACTGCCAATCCCACCTTCTAGTCCCCTGGCAGTTTCCCACTACTGCCAATCCCTTTCTTATAGTATTATGATAATTGTTCAAGTTCCAGTTATGAGTGAGAACATATGGTACTCTGTTCTTTGTTTCTATGATAGATCACTGAGTATGATAGACTCTAAATCCATCCAAGTTGCTGTGAAGTCCACGTTTGTCCTTCTTTATGGCTACATAATATTTCATTGTGTATATGTACCACATTTTAAAAAATCTAGTCCAGCTTTGAGGGTCAGCATGGTTGGTTCCATGTTTTTGCTATTTTGCATAGAGCTACAACAAACATGTACCTATTTTATAGAATGATTTGAGTTCCTCTAGGTTTATTCCCAGTAGGGGGTGCTGGGTTATATGGGAGGTCAATTTCTAGTTCTTTTAGAAATCACCACACTGTCTTCCAAGAGGTTAGGTTACACTAGTTTGCATTCCCACCAGCAGTGTAGAAGCATTCTTTTTCTTCACATCCTCACCAGCATCTGTTGTTGTTTGTTTTATTAATGATGGCCATTATTACTGGGGTTAGGTGGTATCTCAATGTGGTTTTGATTTGCATTTCTCTGATGATTAGTGAAGCTGAGCACTTTTTCATGTGTCTGTTGGCTACCCGTATGTCTTTTTTTGAGAAGTGTCTATTCATGTCTTTTGCCCACTTTTTAATGGGGCTGTTTGTGATTTTTTTCTTTTCAGTGAGTTTGAGTTCCTAGTAGATCCTAGATGTTAGGCCTTTGTCAGATATACATTTGACAAATATTTTTTCCCATTCTATGGGCTGTCTCCCTGCTCTCCTGATGGTTTCTTTTGCTTTGTAGAGCTCGTCAGTTTGATGAGATCCTACTTATCTATCTTATTTCTTGTGGTAGGGGCACTTAGTGTTTTGATCAGAAATTGGTTGCCAGTTACAATTTCCATTAAAGGTGTCTCCTGCATTTTCTAAGATTCTAATAGTTTGAGGTTTTTACATTTAGGTCTTTGATCCAGTTAGAGTTAATTTTTGTGTGTGGTGATAGGCAGGGGTCCTGTTTCAATCTTCTGCATGTGATCAGCCAGTTTCCCCAGCACCATTTACTGAATAGGTTCTCCTCTTCCGAGTGGTTGTTGTTGGAGACTTTGTCAAAGATGAGTTGGTTGAGAAATTGAGGCTTTGCTTCCGGAATCTCTATTCTGTTCCGCTGGTCTATATGCCTGTTCTTGTACCAATACCAGGCTGTTTTGACTACTGTAGCCTTATAGTAAAGTTTGAAGTCTGGAAGTGTGATACCTCCTGCTTTGTTTCTTTTGCTAAGGGTTGTTTTGGCTATTCGTGGTCATTTATGTTTCCATATAAATTTCTGTATTGTCATTTCCAGGTCTGAGAAGAATGATGTTGATAACTTAATGGGTATTGTTTTGAATCTGTAGATTGCTTTTGGTAGGATAGACATCTTAACAATGTTGATTCTTCCTATCCATGAGCATGGAATATTTTTTCATTTGTTTGTGTCTTCTTGGATTTATTTGAGCAGTGTTTTGTAGCTCTCATTGTAAAGGTCTTTCACTTCTCTAGTTAGGAAGATGCTGAGGTATTTCATTTTTGTGTGTGTGTGGCTATTGTGAATGGGATTGTGATTTATTTGATTCTCCATCTGCTTGTTATTGGTGTATAAGAATGCAACTGTCTTTTGCACATTTATTTTGTATCCCAAGACATTGCCAAAGTCCTTTATCAGTGGAAGCAGATTTTTGACAGATTCTTTTGAATTTTTGAGGTATAGGATCATATTGTCAACAAAGAGGGATAACTTGACTTCCTGTTTTCCTATTTGGATACCCCGATTTCCTTCTCTGTCTAATTGCCCTAGCTAGGACTTCCAACACAATGTTGAACCAGAGGGGTGAGAGTGGGCAGCCTTGTCTTGTTCCAGTTTTCAGAGGAAATGTTTCCAGTTTTTGTCCATTTAGCAACATGTTAGCTGTGGGTTTATTGTAAGTGGTGCTTACTATTTTGAGGTATGTTCCTTCTACACCTAGGTGTTTGAGGGTTTTTATCAAGAAGGGATGCTGGATTTTATCAAAAACTTTTTCTGCATCTAATGATATAATTATGTGATTCTTGTTCTTACACCTGTTGATGTATTTATTTACATTTATGGTCTTGCAAATGTTGAACCAGCCCAGCATCCTGGGAATGAAGCCTATTTGGTCATGGTGGGTGATTTTTGAGATGTGTTTTTACATCCGATGTGTTAGAATCTTGTTGAGGATTTTTGCATCTATGTTCATAAGAGATATTGGCCTGTAGTTCTCTTTTTTTGTTGAGTCTTTACCTGGTTTGGGTATCAGTGTGATGTTAGCTTTGTAAAATGATTTGGGGAGAATTCCATTTTTCTCAATTGTCTGGAATACTTTCAATAGGATTGGTATCAGCTCTTCCTTGTACATTTTGTACATTTCTTCCAGAAAGCCATCCAGTCCAGGTTTTTTATTTTTTATTTTTGGTAGATAGTTTTCTTATGACAGAGTCAAATTCCTGGGTTGTTATTGGTCTATTTAGTGTCTCAGTGTCTTCTTGTTTCAACCTGGGGAGGATGCGTGATGTCAGAAAATCTTTCATTTCATTTAGGTTATCAAGTTTGTTTCCATGCAGGTGTACATAATAATCTCTGATAATCTTTTGTATTTCTATTGGTCAGTTTTGATTTGATCTTTTGTATGTCTGATTGTGTTTATTTGGGCCTTTTCTCTCTTTTCCTTGGCCATTCTGACAAGTGGATCATCAATCATTAATTTCTTTCAAAGACCTAGCTTTTTGCTTTGTTGATGTTGTCTTTGGTATTTTTGTCTTCTATGTTCCATATTTTGGCTCTTATTTTGGTGATCTGTATTCTTCTGCTAAAGTTAGGATTTTAATGGATTTCTCTTTCTAGCTCCCTTAGGTGATTTGTTAGGCTCTCAACTTGTGATCTTTCCATTTTCTTAATGTGTACTCATAGATCTATAACGTCCCCTCTTGGAACTGATTTTATGGCATCCCAGAGGTTTTTGGGTAGATGTTTCTTCATTTTCATTGTTTCCAGGAAACTTTGAATTTCTGCTTTGATTTCATTGGTGATCCAGTAGTTGTTCAGCATCATGCTGTTTAATGTCCATATCTTTGTAGGCTTTGGGGAGATTTTATTGGTGTTGATATTTATTTTTATTCCACTGTGGTCTGAGAAGGAGCATGGCAGTATTTCAACTTTATGGAACTTGTTTCAAAAAATCATATTTTTCTAAAATAGCACTGTTTGCTGAATAATATTCCACTGTAAGCCTATACTACTCCATACCATTTGGAAAAGTTGCCTATACTATCTAACACATTATGGCATAGTTTAAACCTCTTCTTCTTCTTCTTCCTTTTTTTACAGAACACATACCTTTTTTGTTATCATAGATTATTCCCAAAAATATTGTTTGGAGTATGCTGAATATCATGTGATTTTGACTTTTTCCACTATCACAAACAAAAACGTAGGTAACATTTGTGCAGTATTCTTGTAAAAATCTGTGATGATGATCTTTTAAAAATAAATTATATGAAATCGAATTCCTGAATTGAAGGAATGCATACAGTTAAGTGTTTTAATACATATTATATCCTGCCTTCTAGAAAGTTTGTTCCCATTTATCCTCCCAACTAGGTTTGAAGTTGCTGATTTCCTCATACTGTCACCAAACTCAGGAAACTCAGGATTTTACCATATTGTTCTTTTCTCTTTTCTTTTCTTTTTTGTTTTAGAGAGGAGAGAGATCTCTCTATGCTGCCCAGGCTAGCAGTCTTGAACTCCTGGCTTCAAGGCATCTTCCTGCCTTGGCCTCCCAGAGTACTGGGATTACAGGTGTAAGTCACTCCTTTTATATTCTTTGTTAACTTGAAATTGCTCATTCTTCTTTGTTCCTCAAAGTGTATAAAGCTCATCGTCCACACAACTCACAGGGAAGCTGACCAGAGTCCCTGTTTAGACAAACAATAAGAAGGGAGAGCTGCAGTGCTTGGATATATGATGTGACAGTAAGAACTGGCAGAAAGAAAATAGGACTCCTTTCACCAGTTTTGTATTTGTTTACCTCACCACAGAGAATGCTCTTCAAACTGGAAAGTGTTCAAACAACAAAATAAGAAACAGGGGTCTGCTTAAAATGAGCTCAAGACTATAGTTTTTGGGGTTGTTTTTTTTTGAGTCGGAGTCTCACTCTGTCGCTCAGCTGGAGTGCGGTGGCACGCTCACGGTCACCCCAGCATTGACCTGCTGGGCTCCGGCGATCCTTCCGCCTCAGTCTTCCAAGTAGCTGGAACTACAGGTGTGCACTACCATGCCCGGCTAATTTTTGATTTATTGTAGAGATGAGCTCTCATCAAGTTTCCTGGGCAGGTCTCGAACCTGTGGGCTCAGGCAATCCACTCACCTCGGTCTCCCAAAGCACTGGGATTACAGGCTGAGCCACCGAACCCGGCTTGGACTATAGTTTAAAATAAGTTACATCTCAGGGTAAGAATACAAGCACTTCTAGGTGGACCTAGAAGTTTAGAATACTGCGAGTTATTTAAAGACATGACTGCAATCTCCAAATATCAGGATATTGTTTCCAGGGGGGATGAGATTATTCTTTGTAATTCTAGGCAGGGCAACTCTAGGATTACCTGGTGGGATAAATGATTAAAGAGATTTCAACTTACGTTGACAAACTGGTGGCTCTGTTCCCCATTTGACGGTATTGCCTGAGATGATACACTCAGCAGATGACTGACCTATGAGTCGGTATCTAAAGCCAAAACATGAGAAATAATTATACTCATCAACTTCCTCACAGCAGGCATGAAAAAAAAAAGAAAGATTACAATCTGGGAGAACTCTAAGGCATAACTAGCCTGCACTCCACCTATTGCATCCAGCTTTTCTTATTTCTCTTTCCTATTCTCTTGTTATTGAAAGGGAGATCTCTAACTCCTTCTGGCTCATTCTGCTTTGTAATTTTTTGGTTTTATTGTTGATTATATCAGGCACCAATAAAGGACTCATTATGTAGATGTGTTTGATATTTGTCTTCTTAAATTTTATTTTTTTATCATATCATTGTTGCCATTTTCTGTTTGCATTTTCTATGTGTCTGTATATACATATATCTAACACTACTATGTCATTTTATGTGAAGAATATTTCTTATAAATACGACAATTTGATACTTTTGATCCTACTTAGAAGACTTTGCTATCAGCAGGGTGATAAAACCAAATGTACTGAAACAAATGGTATGATTGATCTTGCTTTTGTTATCATTCCTTCAATTACTTTTCATTTATTTCACAATGTCCAATGATGAGAATTAAGCAGTGAATAAAACCAGCTGACCTGCCTCAAACATAAAGGGACTTGTTTCTGGCAAAGGAGACAGATACATTCCATGCTATTCCTTTTCCTTCCCTCATTTACTACACAGACCAGGTAGGTTCAGCTCTATTAGTTGTTCTAATAACTTGAAAATTAAACATACTTTTTTTCCATTAGGAATTTCATTTCAAACATGTGCAAGTGTATTATATAGAAACACAAAACATTTATTTAAACCTATTTTTTGAATTTTAGAGTCAAAATATATATAGTCTACCCATCTCTTCTGTAATATGTCTAGCCTACTTTTTCTAGTTTTCTCCCATTTTCTAGTTTTATTGATATAGTCTATGACTTTAGAGAGATAGCTACTGCATTATGATTACATTGCAGTTTCACCTTTTAAGAATTAGTACTGCTATTGTAGTTTCATAACATTGTTAAAAAATAATTAGCTGTCAGTGTGTGTGTGTGTTCACCAGTTTTCTGTCTTATGATATTTCTTTTGGAATTCAGCATTCTCCTTTAAAAAAAAATCTGTGTATTAATTGCCTGCACTAATCCTTTTTTTTCTAGAAAGCATAATTAAATGATATAATTTTGAGGCCTTTGCTTATCTTTTAATGTGTATCTGCAGCCTCTAGATGTTAATTCTAGGTTGAGTCATTAGAAATACTATCTCGGGGGACAGCGAGGGAAGATGGTGGCTGAGCCAGTCAGACTATACAAGTCCCAGTGTGAGTGAGTGAGTGTATGGAAAATTTTGTGTACATGTCAGTGAGTGAGTGGGCATGTGAGTGGATGACTGAGTGAGGGCTCAGGAGCAAGTGGCCAAGGCTCTCCTGGTGAAGTGGCTGGTGCTGCAGCTGCTTGACTTGGAGCGCAGTGATTTCCCAGGAAGCAGAAGCAGAGCACCATTTCTTTTATCTTCTTTTTTTTTTTAGCTCAACAAAATTCTTCCTGGGAAGAAGCTTCTGGGGGAGACTGACTAAGTAGGGGCTTGTGAGTAAGTGGCCTGAGGTCCCCTGGTGAAGCGGCTGGAGTCGCAGCTTCCCGGCTTGGACATTAAGGATTCCCTGGACACAGAAGCCAAGTGCCATTATTTTTTCCTTTCTTTTTTTTTTTTTAACTCAACAAAACCCTTCCTGGTGTGAGAAATAAGAATGGTGATTTATTTTCAAATTGGAGCGTAGTTAATCTTGGGTTCTCAAGATGGTGTCTAAATGTTTTGTGCTTCTCTTTTGTTGATTCGCTTCCTGCTTCTTTGTGCTTCCTTTTTTGCAGGCTTTTTACTTTGGTAGCCTACATGTTTAAACTTTTGGCAGAATCCAGTCAGAATAGTAATCCTGTAAGCCAACTGGCAAATAGGACACAGAAATGAGATAATTCTGTAAAATCAATCAGCATGTAACATGTAGGTGTCCTATGGCAAAGGATGTAACTCCTGCAAGTATTCCTCCAATGAGGAACCAGGAGAGGGATAAAAGTGCTGATTCTTCCTGCTTTGGTGTGCCTGCCCACCAGACACTAGATCTTGCAAGACCATCACTAAAGTCTTGCTTCTGGTGCACTCCACATCTCTGTGTCCATACTTTGATTTTGGACAGGTGAGTTCCTTTCTCACACTGGGAAGAAACTGCTGGGAGAGACTGACTAAGTGGGGGCTCGTGAGCAAGTGGCCAGGGCTCTCCTGGTGAAGCAGCTGGTGCTGCAGTTGCACTGCTTGGTCCCTAGCACCTCCCAGGTTGCAGAAGCCAAGCACCATTTTTTTTTTAAACAGGCAAAGGCCTTCCTGGGAAGCAGCAGTGGGGGAAGACTACTGGCTCCAGGCTCTGCTTCACCACTGCAGTGGGGGAGACTGCTGTCTCCAGAATCTGCCTCACCACTGCTGTGCCTGGCTGGACACTGGCAGCAAGAGCTGTGGAGGGAACCCAGAGGCAGAGACTCATTGGAGAAGATGAAAGAGGCACCCTGCCACCATCTTGAAAACAGGGCAGAAAAGTGATTCGACTTGCTCACCATGGAGCAACAGTCCCCATCTTTGTGACTGGGGATCAACTACTCAGGGGTTGATCATGACTCAGAGAGAATATCCTGAAAGCACAAACTTCAGAGGGACCTGACAAGTGCACCCCACCCCCTACCCTGATTCAGCCAGGGGACAAAGGGTATGGCTAAAAAAGGATGAAGAAGACCTTCAAGGAGACCAGCAGTGAGTCCAGGGATGACCCAATCCTCTCCTCCCCAGCAATCCTCTGACCATCATACCCACACAGCTGGGGCACTACTGAAGGGGACAAGCCCTTATGGAACCTGGACGTCAGCTGCAATAGGAGGACTCCACTCCAGGATAGGCCTAGTTGGGGCACCCTCTGCCAGTACCTGGGGAAGAGACAATCCTTCACCTCCCTACCCGAGGAGATACCCCTGACCATAACAGTGGGAGGGGAGTACTGCCCCCCCTTCTCTGGCCTAGACACTGGGGAGAAAGTGAATGAGGCCAAGCTCTGCAGGAGACAGCAGAGGGGCAGCTGAGAGGAACAATTAACAGAATCTGCCACAAAAGTGCAGGTATTTAAACAAAATTTTTTTGTTTGTTAGTTTTTCTAATTTTTACATGTTTTTCTTTTGTGCATAAATGTGTATGTGAGAGTTTGATCTGTATCTCCCCTTTTTTCTCTCTTTCTTCTTTTGTTTTTTGTGTTCTGTTTATGTATGTGAATGATTCAGTGTTCTTTTTGTTTGTTTGTTTGTTTTTGCTCTTTTGTTCTTTTCTTCTTTTAGTTTAATGTGTGTGTGAATATATGTGTGGGAATTCAACTTGAATTCCATTTTTTTTCTTTCTCTTTTTCTTCTCCTTTCATTTTGTACTGGGCATGGGTGCATTTGTTTGGTTTTCCTGTTTTTTGTTGTTGTTTCTTTTTTTATTTTGCTTTGTTGTATTCCCATTTGTTTTGGTGTGTGTGTGGGGGGGGTGCTGTGTGTGTCTGTGTGCTATTGTTTTTTGCTTTGGTTTTTGCTTTCATTGCTCTGTGTTTTATTTCATTTAAAAAAATTTTTTGCCCATCTTATTTCATCCTACTCTTCTCTGTTCTCTTCATTACTGTTACTGTATCTTGGACTCAGGGGGCACACACATACCTATTATATCGTCATGTAGAGTGGTCATGGGGAGTGGGTCTCAGGGAACCTATACCACAATTAGTGAACACTGTGATTTGCAAGTAGTTTCTAAATCCTAGTTCCCCATCCTCCACCTTATTCGACTCTTAAAGCTACAAGAGACAGCAAAGCTTCCCACACACAGTCCTGTTTCAAAATAGAACAAATCCAGAGCCCTGATTAGGGAAGAACAGAGGGCTGAGCAAGCAGCAGAAGAGAAAGCCTCTCCCACTGCCACTGAATAAAGGAACTAAAGAGAAAAGAGAGAGATCTGTCACAAATGAGGAAAAAACAATGGAAGACCACAGGTAGTTTCCAGTGTAACAGTGAAAAAATCAGACTTTAAAGCCCAAACAGTGGAAGTCACCAATGACTGGCCTCAAAATGTGACAGGGATTAGGGAATGGATGGAAAGAATGAATAAGACTCAAGAAAGACAAGATGCAACACTGAAAGAACTTGTAACTGTAAAGAGATTTTGGCCATAAAAAAATCTCAAGGTCAATAACAAGATGACAAGCATGGAAAGCAGAGTTAAATAAGCAGAAGAAAGTATCTCAGAACTTGAAGACCAGAATATGGAATTAACCTGATCCGTAAAGAGAGAGAGAGAGAGAGAGAGAGAGAGAGAACAAAGCCTACAAGAGATGTGCGATTATATCAAGAGGCTGAACCTATGTCTGATTGATTTTCCAAAAGGAGAAAGGGAATTTGAAAACACTTTGGAACAATTTCAGGAGGTTATCCAAGAAAACCTTCCCCATCTTACCAGAGATGTGACTAGCCAAACATAAGAGATACAGAGAACCCCCACAAGACATCAAATGAGAAGACCAATCCCTAGACACATAGTAATTCACTTACACAAAGTAGGCACAGAAGAAAAAAAATCCTAAAGGCAGCAAGAGAGAAAGGACAGACTACCTACTGGGGAAAACCATTCAGAATAGCAGCAGACCTATTGGCAGAAACACTACAAGCTAGAAGGGACTGGAGTCCAATATTCAAAGTCCTCAAAGATAAACAATTTCAACCAAGAGTTTCCTACCTAGTCAAGCTCAGCTTCA
The DNA here is from genome assembly GCF_000164805.1 of Carlito syrichta. Classification (NCBI taxonomy): domain Eukaryota; kingdom Metazoa; phylum Chordata; class Mammalia; order Primates; family Tarsiidae; genus Carlito; species Carlito syrichta. The sequence continues at coordinate 686,346 of NW_007254146.1, read as the reverse complement.
TCAGTGATGGAGAATTAAAATTCTTCTCAGATATCCAATCCCTAAGAGATTATGCAGCTTCCAGACCATCTCTGCAGGAGTCACTTAAAAAGGGATTAAGCACAGAAGAAAGAAAAAAGAATGACCACACATTTCCCAAGAGAACAGCAGAGCACAGAATCAAAAGAGAATACATTGCAACAACAAACTTGAAAGCACACACATATGTCAACCCCAATGCTAAAAGAAAACAAGCAAACAAACAAAGAAAAAACTTTAGAAGAACCTCATGACAGGAATAAACAATCACATCTCAGTAATCAGCTTGAATGGGAATAGACTAAATGCATCACTGAAAAGATGCACAATGGCAAACTGGAAAAGAAATCATGACCCAATTATTTGCTACATCCAGGAAACTCATCTCACCACAAAGGACATACATAGACTTAAAGGATGGAAAACAAGTTTATAGGCAAGTGGATCACATAAGAAGGCAAGAGTCATGATCTTAATATCAGACAAAACAATATTTGAGCTACCAAAAACTAAAAAAGATACCAAAGGACACTACATAATGATAAAAGGTTCAATCCATCAACATGAATTATCCATCCTAAACATATATGCACCCAACACAGGAGCGCCAGCATTTATAAAACAACTACTAAGTAAACTAAAAAAAGATATTGATTCTAACCCTATTATATCAGGGGACTTGAATACCCACTAACAGTCCTAGATAGATAATTGTGGCAAAAAATCAACATGGAGAACCAGCACCTAAACTTGACACTTGACCAAATGGACTTGATGATACTTACAGAATATTCCATCCAACAACCACAGAATATACACTCTACTCATCATCACATGGAACGTACTCCAAGATTGATCACATCCTTGACCATAAATCAAGCATAAACAAATTCCACAAGGTTGAAATATTGCCATTTACCTTCTCAGACCACAAATTCCATAAGGTTGAAATCTTGCCATGCATACTCTCAGACCACAGTGGAATAAAAATAAATATCAACACCAACAAAATTTCTCCAAAGCCCACAAAGATATGGATACTAAACAGCATGATGCTGAACAACTACTGGATGAACACTGAAATCAAAACAGAAATTAAAAAATTCCTGGAAACAAACGAAAATGAAGAAACATCTACCCAAACCCTCTGGGATGCCATGAAAACAATTCTAAGAGGGGAATTTATATCTCTGCAAGCACACATCAAGAAAATGGAAAGATCACAAGTTGAGAGCCTAACAAATCACCCAAGGGAGCTGGAAAGAGAAAACCACCAAAAGCCTAACTTTAGCAGAAGAATCTAGATCACCAAAATAAGAGCCCAAATATGGGACATAGAAAACAAAAATATCATGAAAAACATTAACAAAACAAAAAACTGGTTCTTTGAAAGAATTAACAAGATTGATGAACTCCTAGCCAGAATGACCAAGAAAAAGAGAAAAAAAACCCATAAACACAATCAGAAATACAAAAGATCAAATCACAACTGACCCTGAAGAAATACAAAAGATTATCAGAGATTACTATGCACACCTGTGTGGAAACAAACTTGATAACCTAAATGAAATGAAGGACTTTCTGACCTCACAATCTCCCCAGGTTGAAATAAGAAGACATTGAGACACTAAATAGACCAATAACAATCCAGGAAATTGACTCTGTCATAAGAAAACTATCTAAAAAATGTATTTCTTAAATAATAAGATTTGAAAGTAAAAATTACTCCTTGATCCATGAGCTATGGAATAGATGTTGTATTAGCAGGCATAAAAACAGCATACATTTTGTATATCCATTAGAGCTCTAGTGACCAGGTGCATCGTCAATGAATTGTAATGTTTTGAAAGAAATATTTTTTCTCGACAGTAGGCTTAAAGTATTCAGAAAACCATGTTGTGAACAGGTGTGCCATTACTCAGACTTCGTTGCTCCACTTAGAGAGTATAAGTAAGATAGATTTAGCATAAATCTTAATGGCCCTAGATTTTCATAACAGCAAATGAGCATTGGCTTCAACCTAAAGTCACTAGCTGCTTTACCCCCTTACAAGGGAATCAGCTTGTCCTTTGAAGTCAGGCATTGACTTCTCTCTAGATATGAAAGTCTACTAGAAAGTTATGCCATCTACATTGAAAATCTGTTGGTGAGTGTAGCCACCTTCATCAGTGATCTTAACTAGACCTTCTGAATAACTTGCTGCAGCTTCTACATCAGCATTGCTGCTTCACCTTGCACTTTTATTTATGGAGATGGATTCTTCCTTTAAACCTCAGGAACCAACCTCTGCTAGCTTCCAACTTTTCTTCTGCAGCTTTCTAACCTCTCTCAACCTTCACAGAATTGAAGAAAGGGCCTTGCTCTAGACTACTATTTGGCTTAGGACCATATTGCGGTTGGTTTGTTCTTCTGTAGAGACCACTCAGATTTTCTCCATATCAGCAATAAGGCCATTACACTTGCTTATCATTTATGTGCTTACTAGAGTAGCACTTTAAAGTATCTTCAAGAAATTTTCCTTTGCATTCAAATTTTGCTAGCTGTTTGGACAAGAGGCCTATCTTTCAACATATCTTCCTCACTAGGCTGAATCATTTCTAGCTTTTGATTTAGTGTGAGAGCCACGTGACTCTTTCCTTCGCTTGAACGCTTAGAGGCCACTGTAGGGTCATTAATTGGCCTAATTTCAATTTTGTGTCTCAGGGAATAGTAAGACCCAAGGAGAGGGAGACAGGAGGGGGATCAGCTAGTCTGTGGAGCTGTCAGAACATATACATTTATTATTATTACAATTGCTGTCTCACATAGACACAGTTTCTGGAGCCTTAAAACAATGACAATAGTAACATCAAAGATCACTGATCACAGAGAGCCATAACAGCAATAAAATAATGAAAAAGTTTGAGATATTACAAGGATAACCAAAATGTGAGACATGAGCACATGCTGCTGGGAAAATGGTACCAATTAACTTGCTCGACGCAGAGTTACAACAAATTGTAAAAAAACACAGTATCTGTGAAGCAAAATGAAGTGAAATGCAATAAAAGGGGGCGTGTGACTGTACTTTTTGAGGCAGCCCAGCAAACCGAAAGTGCTACTACCATTAAGAATTATTCTCACACACAGATGCTCCATGGGCTTCCCTTTCTTCTAGCAATGTCTACTCTGGATTAGGGCTCTTTGTGTGCTTTGACTACACTCTTTCCCCTGTCATTGTCCTCCTTCCCACCCAGTGAATGCCACTTTTCTTACATGCACTATCCTGGTTTCCAGCAAGGATTCAGATTTTCCCCTTAAACTCATAGCTTTGTTCATTTCAGTCAGGTATTAAACATCTTATATTCGAGCCTCTTTGTTTTGTTTTGTTTTGTTTGAGTCAGGGTCTTACTCTGTCACTCAGGCTGGAGTGCAGTGACACAATCACGATGATCACAGTCATGATGATCAACCTCCTGGCTCGGGCCATCCTTCTACCTCAGCACCCTGAGTAGCTGGGACTACAGGTGTGCGCCACCACACCCAGCTAATTTTTTGATTTTCTTATAGAGACAAGGCCTTGCTATGTTGCTCAAGCTGGTCGCCAACTCGTGTGCTCAAGCAATCCGCCCACCTCAGTCTTCTAAAATGCTGGGATTATAGGCATGAACTACCAGGCCTGGCCTTCAAGCCTCTTAAAAGCGGGTAATGATAGCCTAGGTGTTCTTTCTGAGATGTGATTAGAAGGTATTATTGCTGTTCTGGAACTCTTGAACCAAGAGATGTTGCTACCAACTCACCCTTTATTACAAGAGTAATTGATTCGGGATCCAAACTGCATGTCTGTAACTTGTACCATGCCGTTCACAGGATCTGGAGGAGTTTTACATGATTTACCTATGTGAAAGAAACAGTATTTAGGAGCCAAGTAACATAATCTGACCTTTTTTCAGTACATAAGATCTGAACCTGCTTGTAGCTTACTGAAGAGTGTATATAGTTCTGATAATTCCATCAATTTTTTTCCACTCTGTGGAGACTCATGAGACTGCCTCAGGATCAATCACCAATTTACTAAGTTTCACTTTCAGAAAGACTTTCTCTCTCGAGTCTTATCTCCACTTTGTATTCCTTACCAAAATGTAAAAGCTGTTGGCCTTATAAACTACCTGTATATTTAAAAGTTTCCAAAGGATTTCTTCACATCTAATTATTCAAATGAGTGCATGTCTCCTTACAGAATTTTTTTCCTGGTCTAGAGTCATTCATTATTTGCTTTCCCATAGAAGGTGGAAATTTTCTCTGCAAATACTCCTTGAAACATTCTTAAGAAATGAGCATTTCAAGCAATAATCAGAGATGACCTACAACACCAACTTTTATATCCATCTATCTGAACACTTTGGAAAAAAGGTTTCTCATATACAAAATTTGAAAAACTTAAATACGATCCTACAGATGCTTTGGCAGACATGGAAAACTTTAATGCAGGATTACTCACGTTTACAGACATCTTTGGGACTTGACCAGACCAGGTTTTCTAGGCATTTGATAGAAAATAACCTCCAGTAGTACTCAGGACGGCATTCATACTTTAAAGATGTTCCAATGGGAAAGTCAGATGTATTGGTTGGAGTTTTCAACGTAGCAAATTCAAAATGATCTGGGGCCTTACAATGACCTGGAGACCTAGAAATTTCTAGAGACCAAGAAATAAAAACCATTTGAGTAATAAAAAGACATCCAACACTTTTTCTCTTTCTCTCTACCTTATTAGATTGGGTGCTAGAACAAAAGAAATTTTTAATTATGGAAAAAATAATTTCCTTGTAACTTTGGGAGAGAAAGGTCTGTTAGCATCCTTATCATCAGACAATAAATTATCTGGAAGGTTAGTCTGCTATCTGGTTTTCCTGCTCGTATAATTTAATGTAAAGTTAGCTCCTATTTAATTTTTAATATTTTTAGGGAGCTGGAAAGAGTGCCTCTGTCCAAGTTTCACCTTTCCTGTTTGGTTTCCTCATACTTAAGGCATCAACACTTCAATGGGGGACTCATGAGCATGGTTAGTGAACACAAGATGTTTCCTGGCATTGGGAAGCAGCCACCAATTTTCTAGGTCTGATTGCTAAGCTCAGCATTTCAATAAGGAAGAGAAAAGAAGCATCTTCTTAAAACAAGAACAAGCAACATGAAACAACAGTCCTCATTATAAGATAACATTACACAAAGTTTATTTTGAATCCATCTCTAGCTTTAGCTCCACATGCCTGTGGCCCACTAGTTCTAGGCTCAAGGGATAAAAACTCACTTTTAGTTCATATAAAATGAAATCAGAAAAATATATGCATACAAGCTTGGAAAAACAGGAATTGTTTCAACTTGGTTTTGGCAATACCTTCTCTCTTAGCTTGTATTTCAGCTGTTCTTCAGTCCCTTCCAAGTACCCATTCAAAGAATAAAGGTCATTCTTGAGCTAATTCTGCACCCAGAGAATTCTCTGGAGGAAGAGTTACAAACTGATTTCTCATCTCTCGACCATAGTTCAAAAATTTGTCTTGTATTCAAGGTAGCTTCATAGGAAATTTATCAATTCATGTTGTCTGTACATTTCAGTTTAAAGCTTGATATTAGCTCTACTAGCTTCAGGTTTAAGGAGTTAAAATCATGTCTTCAACCAACCATCTCAGCCCAAATCACACGAGACGTTGGGCTGGCAAGTCTCCAGACTAAAATCTAGCTGCTAGAACTAGGGCTGCAGTCTCTGAATAGGATTCTGATTTTAAAAAATAGTACTTAGAAGACTGCTTCTCTCTGTAGATTCAGTAAATCTGGATCAGGTGTTTGTCTTTATAAAAGGTTCATAGGTGCACCCCAAATGGAAGCCATAGTGTCAAAAGGGGGAATAAGGGCAGAAATGGCTTCTGTGTGACAGCACTTGTTTCCTTTCCTTTGCTATTATTATATCTATATCTATACCATCTATATATCTGTGTCTATATCTATCTCTCTCTCTATATATATATATTTGTATCTGTTGTGGAGTTTTCATCAGAGATATGCTGCAATCATAGAATGCTATGGTTGGTACTACTTAAAAAAACACTAAGTAGATGACAGTAGACATTAGGATGTTGAAGATGGGCTAAATGAAATGAGATTTCAATCAAAACTTCTTGCCAAAGTACAAAAGAAATTTTCCTATTCTGAAATCTTTCAGATACTTAAGTTTTCTGGTTAACAGAAACTTTATATCTTTAATGAAGTACCAAAACTTTTAAAGAAGAAAGATAGCAATTTTGGAGGGTAATGCATTCATTTAACCAGCATATGTTAATTGAGCACTTATTCTGTGTCAACCACTCATCAGGACCCTGGGGACATGGTGCTGTGGAGCACAAAAAAGTTCTTTCAAGGAGCTTATATTCTTGGAGAATATTTCTAAATTGTATGCATGTGTGTCAATCACCTTAAATAGTTAAAACCTTTTCTCGATTACTTATTGATATTGATCATCAATCCCAATTATGATAGTAGCACTGTCCCAGTGAATTGAAATGACACATGTCATTGTAACAAACTCTAAATGGATTCAGACTGCTTTACTTTTTTTTTTCACCTGTATTTCCAGCTACTTACAAGGCTGAGGTGAAATGTTTTACTTTTTCAAATTTCAGTGGCAGTGGTGGGATACTGCCAGGGTGGAGTAGGGGGCACAACATCAATAAGGGTACCTGATCTCGAACCAGGCAAAGTGGGACCAAAGAGAGGCCCAAACTTTACCTGTATGTTGTCCACTTGTATCCCTAATCCTGAATTGTACCCCACATCTATAAAATAAAATATAAAATATAAAAAATAAAATAAAATTTCTGGGTCTGTCGATGATTTATTTTTGCTCTTTACTTTCTGTCAGGCTTCTGATTGTTACTGTCTTCTACCTTCTGCTTATTCATTCAGAACAGTCCCCTCCTCACATTTTATTGGATTTTTAATTAGGAATAGAATATGTTACTTTTAATTTTTATTTTAGAGTTGTGGGATACATGCGAGAATTTGCTACACAAGGAAATTGTGCACAGGTGAGATTTGGGCTTCCAGCAAACCCTCTCTCCCCCGGTAGTGGACATGATTCCCAATAGGTGGTCGTGTGCCCCTTTGGAAGAGGCTACTTCAACTAGTAAGAGTTATGACAAATAAGAGAAAGCTTGGGTAATTCAAGCAATAACTGAGCTCTCATACACAACAGTTTAACAGACGTTTATCACGGTGCTACAAGGAGCATTGTACAGCAAAGATCTTTATAAAAGTTATGTTCTTGTAATGTTTTACTACAAAAAAACAAAACAAAACACCATAAGCTGTCCAAGTAGATTTTTAGCAACATAAACACTTTTGTATAGGTTGTTTAAAAAATGTTTTCCAATTTTTAGGATCAAGAAGTGAAGCAAAGATCTGTCTTCCATTGGGGAAAATATAAATGGGTAGACTAGGAGAAATCAGTAACGACTCTGAATGTATGAGACTCATTTTAAAAATCAGTTTATTATTTATGAATCAGCATAATTTATTTAGGTGCATGTTTTGAAAGCTTAAGGAGTCTCAAACTGCCTACCCTGTGTGATGGTACTCTACCTTTCCCCCATTCTTCATTGCTGTGATCTATTATCTCCATAGCATTTAATTAATTTATTTTTTCTTGTTCATCTTCTCACCTGAGTATGAACAACGTGGGTACAGGGAGTTAGCTCATCTTGTTCATTGCTATAACTCCAGTGCTTAGATGAACATCAGGCGTATAGTATAGCCTCAAAAAATAATTGACTGAACAAATGCATGTCTAATATTTATGCAAATCTAAACACAAATTATAGATCAACCACACCTTGATGGGAGAACAAAATGAAAAAGAAAGAAGAAAGGAAGGAAGGAGAAAGAGGGGGAAAGAAGGAAGGAAAAAACAGAAAGAAGGAAGAAAAAGATAGATAGATGATGGAAAGAAAAATAAATTTGTCAAAGCTTTATATTATGTAATCTGTCCTGACCTAGAGGAAAGCTACCATAGATTTATCACACTAGAATACAGATTCAAAACGACACAGGTGATGCACACACTGATTCAGAACAAAATATTCTTAAAATGAGTAATTTTCTATAAATAATTCAGACTAGAAAACAGAAGAACCACAAGAAGGGAGGCCACAGGTCAAAATATTAAATCAATGAAGAGGAGAGATTGGCCTCAGATGTTATTCTTACGTTCACACACAGGAACACTGCTATTCCAAAGGCTTTTCATTCCATCCAGGACACAATAACTAGCAGAGCTGCCTTTTAGTTGGAACCTAAAGAAGAAAATGCTAGTGAATAGGTGAGCTGTTTCAGACAAGAAGTCATTCAGTTCACAATCTGAGGCTTAGCCATATATGTCAGGATTTTGAGGATCTGGAACCAGCAGGTGGCAGGAGTGCCGAGGTTGAACCATTCTGGGAAAATCACAGCCTCCAGGAAAGGAGCAATACACAATGGTAAAGCCCAGCAACTTGTCACATGACAGTCCTGCTTGAATTGAAGAAGGTGGTCGTGGCGTAGCTGCCATCCCTTTGACCCTGATCCCAGACTCAGAATCTTGCTGATGATTCCATGAAAACCTGATAAATCACTCATTATTGGATGCCCAGTCTTTTAATACACCCTGCCAACTCTGACCCTGGAACCGTGAGTAAAACAACTTCCGCTTTGGATTGGAAAAGGGGAAAAACTGACAAGAGAACCAAGATTGTCCTTTTATCTCTACTATTGTGATGGCTGTGAAGAAGGTTCATAACAACAGGCTGGGCTACTGAAAAGTGTTAATTTTTCAGGAAAAGGAAAGGACACATGATTTTTGTATGCCACCATCCTAGATACTCAATGTATGTTGGACCTGGATGTCCTCCTAAATTTCACAGGGTGCCGATATTTGAAGCCTGCCATGAATTCTGTGGAACATTTTGAGATCATGAGCTTTTTTGCCCATGCTTAATAGTTTCCATGTAGAGATGCACACCTTGTGCAGAGCACTAGATTCACATAAACAAGTGAATGATCTTACCTGAGACACTAATGGCAGCCATCATGATCTTGTCTCAGAGCCCAGATCCCATTACTACCCGGATGATATATGATTGATTTTTAAAAATTCTTATTTTTTACACTTTCACTCCAATGACAAATTCCATTATTCATGACTTTGAAGATTTCCTGAAAAGATTCTTAAGTGATCTTAGCAATTTGTAATAATCATTTTGTGACATATAAAAATTTTTTCTAGGACTTTCCAAATTGCTTGTATTCCTTTCTACTTGAAAAATGTGGTTTTTTTTTTCATTTAATATGTTGCCTGTATATATTTATAACCAGTAGTTATACTTGCCTTTGAACTTATGTGATATATATCCCAGTTTCCCCTTATCTCATGTTATTAGTCTACATGTTCCTTTTCTTACGCCCTATATACATTTCCAAAAGTTACTTTCTAAATATATGTATATGCACATATATGAATATATATACATATATTTAGAATATATATAATTAATATATAGATATATATTTTAAAGCCACACCAAACCTTCCCTTTTTGGACTAATTCCTAACCCCAATTTCAATGTCCAGGTGCTCAGACAAGCTTATGCTCACCCTTCATCACAGACGAAAGACACCTTTGTTCCAAGCTGGAGATTAAGTGGAATTAGCACACGGCCATTAGGGAGTTGGTCCAGGAAGTCACTGCAGGATTTCACTGGAGAAAAAGAAAAACAAACAGAAATAACAGTGGCATGTGGAGAATAAAGACTCAAACTCAAATCGTCAAGCCAGATGAGAGTCTAGGCACCTGTACATCTGGGGACTGTAGGACTCCAGTCTCCCTGGGGTGTACAGCGCAGAGAAGCAGCTCCTGTGAGGTCATAGCCGGGCTCACAGCTGTAGAATACTTCCTGTCCAGGTGAAAATTTATCCTTGTCGCTTGAGGTATGTTTGCCACGCAGGATTTCTGGAGGTGGCTGACACACTGGGGAAAGAGAACTGAAATACTGTTAATTGTATGAAAGTAGCTTTTCCTCAATGGGAAACTAGCCAAGAGAATGATAATTGTAAGTTTATATGTAATAAAAAAGGTAGACTAATGCCTTTATTTTTGGACAACAAAATAGATACACATGGCAGGGGGCTGTATTGCCAAAAGTCACAGAACTGATACTTTGCAGAACTGTGACTAAAACTGAGGTAACCCCAATTCACTACTTTCCATCTAGAGCACACACCTAAAATTGCATGGCAGACAGTTTCTTCTAGAATGCCTCCAATTACTGTTCATTCAGTTCAAAATTGTTAGGATTCATACTTTTTTTTTTGAGTTGGAGTCTCACTCCGTCGCCCAGGCTGGAGTGCAGTGGCACACTCACGGCCACCCCAGCGTCAACCTGCTGGGCACTGGTGATCCTTCAGCCTCAGTCTTCCAAGTAGCCGGAAATACAGGCACGTACTACCATACACAGCTAATTTTTTTTTAATTTATTGTAGAGACAAGGTCTCACCAAGTTGCCCAAACTGGTCTCAAACCTGCAGGCTCAGGCAATCCACTCTCCTCAGCCTCCCAAAGTGCTGGGATTACAGGCTGAGCCACCAAGCCCAGTCAATTGGAGATTTATTTATTTATTTATTTTTGAGTTGGAGTCTCACTTTCTCATCCAGGCTGGAGTGCAGGGGCATGCTCATGGCCATCCCAGCGTCTGCCTGCTGGGCACTGGTGATCCTTCAGCCTCAGCTTTCCAAGTAGCTGGAACTACAGGCGCATGCTAACACGCCCAGCTAATTTTTTATTTATTGTAGAGATGAGGTCTTGCCAAGTTGCCTGGGCTGGTCTTGAGCCCACGGACTCTGGCAATCCACTTGCCTCTGTCTCCCAAAGTGCTGGGATTACAGGCTGAGCCACTGAGCCTGGCCTGGATTCATAGATTTTTATATCTTCACACTTCCTTTCTAGAAAGCATCACCAAATTATAGTTTCCCATTTTAGGCCATAAAGAGTGCCCATGCTGATATCTCATCTAAGAGATTTCTCCATCACCTGTCCTACTCTGGTACAACAAACAGGATTCATTCATCTATTCTCATCTCCTTTCAAATCCTCTCTCAGTGGGCACCTGACATGGAGTATGAGTCTCCTGTCAACACCCTATACAGCAAGGTGCTACTTAGTCGTTCATTCCAGTGAGAAGATGGGCAACCACTGAACACAATCTTCTAAAAACCCTGCAGTCATCATAATGTGAGTGCATCTTGCACACAGCATATTGAAATAGGTCTGTCTGTATCTTTATATAGTGGTTTGAACACAGGGAATCAGAACACATTTGGGTCTCAACTAAATCCTGTAAAACAGTTGTAAAACGAAAAAAAAATCAATTTAGCTTTGAGCAGATCAGTTCCCCGTTCTAAATTTCAATTTTTTAAAGTTAAAAAATGGGACATTGAACTAAAATAAGTGACTTCCTTAGGATCTTATAAATATTCTGATGCTCTAATATCCATTTTCAGGGCTTATCACCCCAGTGTTTTCTTTGATACTGAAGTGCTTTGCTAGTTGAATTTCTGTTGACCTCCAGCCTCACAACTCTACACTCTCCTTTGACTTCTCGGATCAGAAGCCTATACACCAATTAAAAGGCAGGATAATGAGAGAAGCCACTCTTCTTCTAAAGTGGCCCAGACAGTGGCAGTATTGGTGGCTGTTAGCTAGCAGCAGCAACTTAAATTCTAGCAATGCTAATGACTTTGACTCCAGCAGTATCAGCTACATTCTGGCAGCAGTGGTGGCTCCTGCATTTGCAGAGTACAAGGAGGTAGCTGCTCAATGGCAGGGGCTGGCCATTGCAACGTGAGTGCAGCTCTTTAATTTCTGGTAACACTGCCTTCCTCCTTTTGCTTTTAATGCCCTTACAACATCTTTGTAACCTATTGTCTGCAAGAAATCTGTCAATCCTTGAAATATCTAGAGTGGGTTTTGATTTCCTGACTGGATGCTGACTGGCAGAGCTAAGGCTCTGGAGTCAGGCACACTTTGGTTCTAGTCTTCAGTCTGCAAGATAGTAGCACAGGGAGTTATTTAATCTCTCTAAAACACATTTTCTCAGCAAAATATGGGAAGAATATGAGCTACCGCATAGCTTTGTTTTAGGGATTAACTGCATACATAGCCTGTATAATGGTACCTGACCAGAGGATCACTCATTACATATTATCAATTATTACACTCAAGGGCAATTAGTAGATCTGTTTATGAGAATCCCAAAGAAATATCACATTTCTTGCCCAAGTTTAGCTTTGCTTCTCAATTTGAGCACATGTGCATGTACACACACATATAAACACACACCTTCTTAATTTCATTTTCTCTCTTAGGAAAACATACTCACCCTCCCTGCTCATTACACATCCCTCCCTTAGAACAGACACCCATCATCTGACCTTCCAACAACCCATGTCAACTGCCCTTCAATGCCTCAGTTAGACTCACCCCTGGAGCAGCTTGGTAACTCTGGCTCCCATTTGTTCAGGGCCTGGCATCGCACCCTGGTGGGTCCTTTCATGACGAAGTCGGGCTGACACTTCAACTCCACAATTTCATTTAAGGAAAATAAGCTTCTGTTGTCAGATACCATGATTCCATTTTCGACCTCTGGAGGCATGCATTTATTAGGTATAATACACTGAGGGAGAGGGCCACTCCAGATGCCAACTTGATCATCATTGCTGGTGCAATATATCGAGGGCTCACCCACAAGCTCAAACTTTCTCCCTCTGTTTCCAGGATTGCAGCGATAGGTCACCACTGTACTATATGGAAAATACTCTCTGTTGATGCTAAAGAAATCTCCGTTGGCGATGGTTGGGGGTAGCCCACAAGAAATAACTGGAAAAAGTGAGAGCAGATTAAATAACAATGAATTTAAATAATGAGTGAGAAAAATCTAACGAGTCACTAAATTGTAACTAGTTTTACATTCATTTTTTGCTTTTAGTCTTTGGCAATGTGTAAGTTTTTACAAAGTTGTAATTTAGGAGGGCATAATGTGTTTTGCCTTTCCTACTTATATTATTTCTTGCAAACATATGCATTTATTAATATAATCCACATTCTTTTCACTTTAAACAGCTCTTGGATCATATTTTTATAGCATTTATACAGTTTTCTCCTATTCTTTTTCACTTTCTTTCTTTCTTTCTTTTTTTTTTTTTTTTGAGTTGGAGTCTCGCTCTGTCGCCCAGACTGGAGTGCAGTGGCCGCTCCCGGCCACCGCAGCCTCGACCTGCTGGGCTCCAGCGATCCTTCCGCCTCAGCCTTCCAAGTAGCCGGAATTACAGGCATGTGCTACCACGCCTGGCTAATTTTTTTTAATTTATTGTAGAGATGAGTTCTCGTCAAGTTGCCCAGGTGGGTCTCGAACTCACAGGCTCAGGCAATCCACTCACCTCAGCCTCCCAAAGGCGCAGGATTACAGGCTGAGCCACCAAGCCCGGCTTCACTTGCTTCCTTAATTTCCATTTTTATTATTAAATGAGTATAGCTTTTTAAAAAAACTAAAAGTCTTTGCTAAAAGAAAAAAAGTGTAAGGGAAAAGAGAAAACACAAACGGAGGGGGAAATAGAATTTGAATGTATTTGCATATAAATGATGTTTATAAAACTGTAGACTATTGTATGTTAAACATTTTGGAAATCAAAATAATATAAATAGACATATAAATTACCAATATTCATTCAAGAAGATGAGAAAACTAGAATGGATCAAGGAACATATAGGAATTAAAAAAAAATCAGAGATAAGTTCTATCAAACTTTCAAGGAACATAAACTTCCAAATGTAATTTCAAATGTTTCAAAACATGTAAAAGGTAGAAAACTTACCAACTTATTTCATTAAATCTGTTTGATATGATAACATGATTCTATGTAAAAGTAGTCATATATTAGTCCACAAAAGTCCTTAAATATATTTGAAAACGTAGAAGTAGCACATAGTATATTGTATTATTGTAAACGTAGAGGTAGCACATAGTATATTGTATTATTGTATTATTGTAAACCAGATTAAAAAAGTCATACAAACCCAAGAATACAAATTTGAAGAAAATCCTATTATTGAATTACTTCAACCAAAACCTCTAAACACTTGAAATTAAGAATGAAAATTCTTAAGGAAGTTTTTGCTTCTAGTAATGGTAATCTCAGTAATTCAGATCAAATATTGCTCTACCCCTCAACGTTGATCCAAGAAAGGCTAGAAATGCTGGAAAATTTTGAAAAATATCTATGAGGGCATCAGAGGGGTGACAAACCAGTGAAGCATTACTGGGCCATAATTTGACAGAAGATGAACATCTAAGTGAGAGTTGGGCATGTAGGCTGCTTTTCCCTTGGGAATGGGGAACTGAATGAGGAAGGGCAACTGAGAGGCTGAGCAGACTTGACAGTATCATAAAGTCAACGGACAAAATTTGAATCCAGGACCTGCCCCAACTGGAAACCCTGGTAATACCTTCTGATGTATTCTGAGGCCACAGAGGCCTAGGTCCTGGCAATCAAGGTTAATTTAAAGTAAATCTGTTGTCTCAAAGACTGGAGATAGTCATCAAAAACTGTAGGAGACCCAGGAAAATCATAGTTCCCAAGATTGAATTAAAATGGTCCCAGATTGCTAGTGTTCTCAGGAGCCTAGCAGAAATAACAACAAAAATTATCTCTAGAAGACAGATCATCTCAGACCTTGACATTATCTCTGTAAACAAGTTTTCAAATATAATTTCTGATACACAATCAAAGATAATAAGGTATTTGAAGAAATGAAAAATGTACACAATTACTGATGTTAGTAAATGAACCATTAGGACTACAGATATTAGAATTTTTCACTTACAGATGTAAAACAACCATGGTTACCTGTCCAAGGATATAATACACAAAACCAAAACTTTTGGTAGGAATTAGAAACTATTAAAAAGAACAGGGAAATTTTGGAAAGGAACCAAGTAAAAATTCTAGAATTGTAAAGAGCAATTACTGAAATTAAGAATTTGGATATGATTAACAGCAGATTAGGCACTTCGAAGAAAAACCAGTTAACTAGAAACTAAGAAGAAAATACTCAGAACAAAGCATAACAAGATAAAAGGATTAACAAATACAAGCAAAAGAATAAAAGATCTGTAGGGTAAAAGGATAAAGCCTAGCATGTGTAAGTGGCGTCCCACAATGAAAAGAAAGGGATAGCAGAGTATAACAACACCTGAAGAAGTAACGACTGAGAGTTTTCCAAGACTGATAAAAAACAGAATCAAATCACAGATTCAAAAAGTCATACAAACCCAAGAATACAAATATGAAGAAAATCCTACCTAGACCCTAAATTTATTGGGGACTAGGCTGTTACCCAAGCAGGTTTCCCATGGGGAGTTCTAATTGACAAGTTTAAAGAGAGCATGTACAAGTCCCAGGAATTCACACTGTGACTGAGAGGAGGTCACTATGGCATATTTGTGAAGTCCATGCAGGGCATAGAGGCAGTGAAGCCAGTCAAGTAGGATGTATCTAGGAAGTGGTCACCAGGAAGCATAAGGTAGATACCTGGATTGATCACACTGAAAAACTGAAGGAGGTGTAAAAACAGAAAGTGTGTATCAAGGGTGGCTAAGCCTGTTTTTGGTATGAGAAAGTTCAACATATTCAAAATAGATGCCAAGGCAACATAAAGTTCACAACAGGGTGAATATAAATAGTGTTTTTATAAGAACAACAGCAACATTGTCTTTGAAATGTAAAATATATGTAAAAGTATGACAACAATAGGAAAAGGGCCGAAGGGCATAAATGAAGTAAACCATGTGTTTGCATTTTTGAAAGAGGTAAAAAGTACAATTTAAGTTAGACTGTAGTAAATTCAGGATGTATATTGTCGTCTCTAGGGTAATCTTTTTTTTTTTTTTTTTTTGAGTTGGAGTCTTGCTCTGTTGCCTAGACTGGAGTGCAGTGGCCGCTTCCGGCCACCACAGCCTCGACCTGCTGGGCTCCGGCGATCCTTCCGCCTCAGCCTTCCAAGTAGCCGGAATTACAGGCATGCGCTCCCACGTCCAGCTGATTTTTTGATTTATTGTAGATGAGGTCTTGCTGCCCAGGCAGGTCTCGAACCCACGGGCTCAGGCAACCCACTCACCTCAGCCTCCCAAAGGCGCGGGATTACAGGCTGAGCCACCGAGCCCAGCTAAGGGTAATCATTTAAAGAATAAAAAAAAAGTGTGACTATAAGCTGTTGAGTAGAAACAGTGAAATAAAAAAATTAATTTCAAAGTGTAAGAAATAAAGGAAAATATGAAATAAACAGAAAATAAATAACCAGGCGTGTTAGACTTAAGCTCAACGATATCAGTAACCATATCAAATTTAAATGTTCTAAACAACTCCAGTTAAAAATAAAGATTTTCAGACAGAATAAAACAAAGAAAACTTAGTATAATGATGTTACAAGAGACAAGCTTTAAATATAGAACAAAGAATGGGTGAAAGTAAAAGATTTGAAACATATATATTATGTGCATAATAATACAAAAAAGAACAAAGAATAAAGCTGTTGTAGCTGTATTACTGTCATACCAAGTAGATTTGGCACAAGAAGTATTATGAAAAGTAAAAAGAGAAATTTCATATGATCAGCAGGAGGATATAATAAACCAAAATTTTAATGCATGTGATAACATGTCTAAAGTACATCAAATAAAAATTGCTAGGATGAAGAGGAAAGACAGATGAACCCACAGTCATAGCTGGGGATTGTAATAGGTTTAATAATGACTACCTCCCTCAAAAGACACCATGTCTTAACCTCTGGAACCTGTGAATATGACCTTATTTGGAAAACTGGTCTTTGTAGATATAATCAAGTTTAAGATCTTGAGGTGAGATAATCCTGGATTACCAGGGTGTACTCTAAACCCAATGTCCAGTGTCTCTATAAGAGAGAGAAGAGGAAACACAGCGAAGAAGGCAATGTGAATATGGAGGCAGAGATTGGAATGATGCGTCCACAAGTCAAGGAATGTCAAGGATTTCCAGCCACCATCCGACATTGGAAGCTAGGAGAGAGGCATTGAGTAGCTTCTAACAGGAACCAAACCTACTGGCATCTTAACTTTGGATTGCTGGCCTGCAAACTGCGAGAGAATACACTTCTCTTGTTTTAAGCCACAGCATTTATGGTAATTTGCTACAGCAGCTCTAGGAAACTAATACTAATATTTTACACATGTCTCTCAATAACTGAGAGAACAAATGGAGGAAAAAGAAAAACTATCTAAATCACATTTTCCTAAATAGCATTTATAGAAAAGGACATAAAATAACTACACATTCTTTTCAAGGATATACATAACATTTTATCAAAATTATTCATATTCTGGACCATAAAGAATGATAAACCATAAAGAATGATAAACCATAAATAAGATTCTGAGGATTAAAGCAATAAAAAAATAATAACTAGAAAATCTCCAAATGTTTGGAAACTTAGCAACACACTTCTAAATACCCAATGAACCAAGGAAGATGTCAAAAGGGAAATTAGGAAGCTTTTATGTATAATGATAATGAAAGTATAAGGATGGTGGGAAGTAACTAAAGCAGTTTCATAAACAAATGTATAGGTTTAAATATAAGAAAAAAGTAAGAAATTACAACAAATTATGTGTGCTTCAATATAAAGAATTTAGCAGTACAGCAGTATACAAAACTTGAAAGTTAAAGAAAGAAAATAATAAAGCAGAAAATAACATAAAGACAATCAATAAAGCTAAAAGTTGGCTTTTTGAAAAGCTTAATAAAACTGATAAGTCCCAAGTAAAACTAACCAAGGGGAAAAAAGCAAAAAGACATTACCAATATCAGAAGTTAATTAGTGTAGGAATACCACTACAGAACCTACAGGCATCCAAAAGATAATAAGAGGATATAATGAATAATATTATACCAATAACTTAGAAAATTCAAATGAAATAAATAAATTTCAAGAAAAACATATTTTACTTAAGCTCATTAAATAAAATATGAACAATCAAAATAATTTTATAGTTATGAAATAAATTAGTAATTAAAAATCTAATAACAACAACAAAAACCCTCAGGTTCAGATTGCTTCATTGCGGAATCCTCCAAACATATAAAGAAAAATAATATTAATGTTACACAAATTAATGCAGAGAGTAAAAAGGGATGAATAATGTCTAACACATTTTTTTTGAGGGCAGCATAATCTTGATGCCCAAACCAAGCAAGGATACATTATAATGCAAATTTTCTAAATGCAAATTTTTCTAAATGCAAATTTTCTAATAAAATATTAGGAAATTGAATCCAGCAATATTACAAAGGATGATACAATGGTTAAAGTGGGGCTTACATTGGCTGATTTGAAAATATTAACCAACCTTAAATTCTGGAATAAAAAATATTTGCAGTCACACATACAGGATAATAATATATAACACATCACAATTAAGATGGGCTTATTCTAGGAATTCAGAGTTGGTTTGCCTTTTGAGATCAAGCAATATAATATACTAAACTAACAGAGTAAAGGAGAAACAGATATAATTATCTCAATAAATGCAAAGTGATAAGTTACAACACATATTTATGTTAAATCTTTTAGCAAATTAGAAATCTGATAAGTAACATCTTATAAAAAAACTCACAACAAACATCATGCTGTATGATGACTATTAAAAACCTGATATCATTTCTTCTATTCAACAATGTACTGAAGGTTCTAGCCAATGAATAAAGCAAGATAAATAAATAAAAGATACAAGAAAGAAAAAGATTCTTGAAAGTTGGTCAAATTCACAAATGACATGATTATGCAGCAAATTCAAAAGAGTATGCAGATAAACTATTGAATTTATAAGAAAATTTAACAAGATTGCTTGGTCCAAGTTTGAACAGGTACATATCTGAGAACTAAGCAATCATAGAATAACATTTTTAAATGGAATCTAGAAATAAATCTAATGAAAGACATACAAGACTTCTATAAAGCTATTTGGTAAATATTGTGGAAAAGTAAAGAAAACTTCAAAAATAGAGGCATAGATCATATTCATGAATTTAAAAATTTAAAATGTGAATTTGTTAACTGTCCACAAATTGATTTGCTGAGTCAATAGAAACCCAGTACAAATTAAAGTAAGATTCTTCTTGTGGAAATTAACAAGTTGATTCTAAATTTTAATGGAACAGCAAAGGGCCAAGAATTATCAAGTAAATCTCATAGAAAGACATAGAAGATATATGGAGAGTTCAGATGGTAGCACTTAATTGCCAGAGGCAATGTGGGTTATCATACTAGACAGCAAAGCCAAAATAGCAATTACAATGATTTGACTGCAGAATTCTTTGTCATTGGCTAATTGATCATAGATTCTCTAAATTGGAAGTAGATGGCTAGCTGACCACAGTGTTATTTAATTTATGTAAAGAAAAGATATCTAGTAAATAGAAGTTTGACTTGAATCATTGCAAAAGTTGGTCATGATTCATCAACAACCCTCAGATTTGAATAGTTTGTAGATACACAGCAGCTTGGTTGAATGGGAGACTGGATGCTCTTGTGGAAGCACCCTGCTACACAGCTAAAAGTGAATATTGTAAGTCTTCCTCTAGCCTTCCCCAAGAGGACTTAAAGTCATTTACCATGTTTGGATTCAGAAAGTTTGTAGAATTAGAGAGAGAGATAAAAATATAGATACAGGTCTAGGAGTATTTTTTAAAAAATAAAATGAAATCTTGCCATGCATGCTGTTCTATCTTCTGATGCTTTTTCACATAAAATATGTATCCTTACATGTCATTAAGTGCTTCTTTATGTTACCATTTTTATGACTGAATAACATTCCAGTGTGTGGATGTACTTTTCCTAATTCTGCATGGCTATTTTATGTTTCTTAGGGAATTCTTTATAGTAGTAGTCATTTTTAAAAACATATCTCTTTCCTTTCAGCAGATCATTTCCAAACCATAGTTTGAAATGTGTGGAGCATTTAGGTTACTTTAACATTTCTACTATTATAAATAATGCTGAAATGAAAATTTCATACCAAACTTTTTGGAAAAAAAACCCTGGCAATTATTTCCTAAGAATAAATTCTAAGAAGTGGGTTAAAATATATGCCCATTTGAGGAACAGGGGAAGATGGCAGTGGAACCAGTCGGACTATGTGAGTTCCTGTGTGAGTGAGTGAGTGTATGGACAATTTTGCGAATGTGTCTGGAGTAAGTGGGTGTGTGAGTGGCTGACTGAGTGGGAACTCAGGAGCAAGTAGCCAGGACTCTCCTGGTGAAGTGACTGGTGCACTACTTGAACCCTAGTGCTTCCCAGGGCACAGAAGCTGAGTGCCATTTTTTAAAATCAACAAAGTTCTCCCCGGATAAAAGCTGCCAGGAATGATTGCTGGCTCCAGGCTCTGCCTCACCACTGCAGCATCTGTCTGGATGCTGGCAGCAAGTGCTGCTGAAGGAGCACAGCAAGGAAGACAGAAGCAGAGTCTCACTGTTCAACATAGAAGTGGAAGTCCTACCTAGAGCAATCAGACAAGAGAAGGAAATCAGGAGTATTCAAATAGGAAAATAGGAAGTTAAGATATCCCTCTTTGCTGATGGTATGATCCTATATCTCAAAAATCCAAGAGAATCTGTCAAAAACCTCCTTGCACTGATAAAGGACTTTGGCAAACTCTCAGAGTATAAAATAAACATGCAAAAGACAGTTACATTCTTATACACCAACAACAAACAGGCAGAGAACCAAATAAAGAGCATAATCCCATTCACAATAGCCACACAAAAAATGAAATACCTCAGCATCTTCCTAACCAGATAAGTGAAAGACCTTTACAATGAAAACTACACAACACTGCTCAAAGTAATCAAAGAAGACACAGACAAATGGAAAAATATTTCATGCTCATGGATAGGAAGGGTCAATATTGTTAAGATGTCCATCCTGCCAAAGGCAATCTACAGATTCAACACAATACTCATTGAATTACCAATATCATTCTTCCCAAACTTGGCAACAACAATACAAAAATTCATATGGAAACATAAATGACCATGAATAGTCAAAACAATCCTCAGCAAAAGAAACAAAGTGGAAGGTATCATACTTCCAGATTTTAAACTTTACTTTAAGACTGCAACAATCAAAACAGTCTGGTACTGGTACAAAAACAGGCATATATACCAATAGAGCAGGATAGAGATTCTAGAAGCAAAACCTCAATTTCTCAACTAACTCATCTTCAACAAAGCCTCCACCAACAACCACTGGGGAGAGGAGAACCTTCAGTAAATACAGCTGGGAAAACTGGTTGACCACATGTAGAAGCTTGAAACAGGACCCCTACCTATCACTATACACAAAAATCAACTCTAAATTGAGCAAAGACTTAAATGTAAAACCTCATACTATAAGAATCTTAGAAAACACAGGAGACACCCTATGGGAATCAGAATAGACAACCAATTCCTCATCAAAACCTTAAGTGCCCATGCCATAAGTGATAAGATGGACAAGTGGGACCTCATTAAACTGAAAAGCTTCTGCAAAGCAAAAGAAACCATCAAGAGAGTGGAGAGACAGCCCAAAGAATGGGAAAAAATATTTACCAACTGTATATCTGACAAAAGTTTAACATCCAGATCTACAAGGAACTCAAATATGCCGAGAGGAAAAAAAAAAACAGCCCCGTTAAAAAGTAGGTAAAAGACATGAATAGACACTTCTCAAAAGAAGACAGGCAAGAGACATATGAAAAAGTGCTCAGCCTCACTAATCATCAGATAAATGCAAATCAAAACCACATTGGGATACCACCTATCCCCAGTAAGAATGGTCATCATTAATAAAACAAAAAACAACAGATGCTGGTGAGGATACAGAGAAAAGGGAATGCTTCTACACTGCTGATGGGAATGCAAACTAGTCAACCTCTATGGAAAACAGTGTGACGATTTCTAAAAGAACTAGAAACTGACCTTCCATACGACCCAGCAATTCCCCTCTGGGAAAATACCCAGAGGTACTCAAATCATTCTACAAACAGTGCCTGCACATGCATTTTGTTGCAGCTCTGTTCACAACAGCAAAAATACGGAACCAGCCGTGCT
Source organism: Carlito syrichta (assembly GCF_000164805.1). Lineage (NCBI taxonomy): Eukaryota > Metazoa > Chordata > Mammalia > Primates > Tarsiidae > Carlito > Carlito syrichta. The sequence continues at coordinate 664,092 of NW_007254146.1, read as the reverse complement.
GCCCATCAAAACTGGACTGGATAAAAAAAAAAATGTAGTACTATATATGATGGAATATTACATAGCCATAGAGAAGGAAAAACATAGACTTTGCAGCAACTTGGATGGATTTAGAGTCTATCATACTCAGTGATCTATCACAGAAACAAAGAACTGAGTTACCACGTGTTCTCACTCATAAGTGAACTCTGAACATTTACCATAATACAGTAAGAAAGGGATTGGTAGTAGCCAGAAACTGCCAGGGGAGGAGGGGGCACATAGCATCAATAAGAGTCTCTGATCTCAAACCAGGCAATGTAGGGACCAAAGTTTATCTGTACAATGACCATATGTATACCGAATCCTGAATTATACACTACATCTTTAAAATAAAATTTATTTTAAAGGCAGAAGTTGTCATTGCTCACTGTTGCCCACTTTTGAGGTTTATAGCACATGGTGCCTTTCAAGAAGTTTTGTTGGTCTCTAGGCAAATGAGAGTGCTGGTTCCTCCACAGTTCCACTAACCTTGAACAGTATTAATTTTCAAAATCTCTACTAATTTTCCAAGCAGAATTAGTATACTGGGGATGGCAGAATCAACACAAATTCAAGTTCATTGAAGTAAAAATAAGGTTTGAAGGCTTTTATATTTATCAGGCCCCTGATATAGAAAAGACATCTGGTCAGGTGCAGGGGCTCACACCTGTAATCCCAGCACTTTGGGAGACTGGGGTGGGAAGCCTGCTTGAGCCCAGGAGTTTGAGACTAGTCTAGGCAACATAGTGAGATTTCACTTCTACAAAAAAAGTAAAAAATTAGTTGGGCATGGTGGTGCACGCCTGCAGTCGCAGCTACTTGGGAGGCTGAGGTAGGAGAATTGTTTGAGCCCAGGGGTTTGTGGTGAGCTGTGATCCTGCCACTGCACTCCAGCCTGGGTGACAGAGTGAAACCCTGAAGAAAAAGAAAAAAAAAGACACATCCTAGGATAAGGAAGAACTTAAGGAAACAGTTACCAGGAATTCCATGGGAATTTTTTATAGAGCATCTGAAGGACAGACCACACAAAGAGAATTTGATCAACATTTTTATAATTCCAGAAGGAAATTAGAATGTATTGGTAAAGGTAATAGAAATGAATATTTAAACTCACTCTCACAAAGAGGTCCTTCATTATCCCAAGTGACAGTATTTTCTGAGATGATGCATATGGCAGAGGAGGAGCCAATGAGTCGATATCTAGAGGCAAAGAATGAGGAATGTTGTATTCTAAATACACACATAATTTACCATTTAAGTTGCTACTTCCCAAAGATAGCAATCTTGGAGAATTCAGAAGGACATTTTCCACTTGTCAAAGTACTATCTATCACTTTTCCAAGCTTCACGTTCTTCTTGGGACTTGGATTTTCTTTTTCATATTTTCTCAACTGAATGAGATTTCTCTTCTTTATTACCTTATGATACATTTTTACATAAATCTAAGGTGAATTACGTGTTTTTGTTTTTTAAAGTTATTACAAGCTACTTGAGTTCAAGGAAGCTGTTGTATGTGTACATATGTATGTGTGTGTATATAGTCCTCATATGTATTTCTTATGCCTTATAAATATGAATGCATAGATGGGCTTTTATCAGTAAGATTCATCAAATTAGAATCAAAGGAGATCCAAAAAGAACAGAACATTTATTTCATACTTAAAATGTAAAAGTCAGTGATTCTCAATTATATGCCTCAAAGTTTTCAAGGTGTGCTATAAAATTTGGAACAATTCAGGCATTTATTTTACTTCATCTGAGACTATGTATTGTGAGAAATGCTTGGCCTGATCTAGTCATGAGAATTGATTTAGGACAGGGTCAAACTTGATAGTTCTACAAATTAAGAGGAATAAAGTAATATCAAGTAACAGTCATGTTATTGTATTAGCTGAGAACTTTGCCTTATGAATTTTCAAGAAAACATGGCAGCATAAAATTTTATTCATGCAAAAAAACAATGACAACGGGAGATCCAATGAGTAGAGTGACAACAGTGGATACTTTAAAAGAAAATTGAAGCATTTCAATTGAATTGAATCCTGTTGGATTGTAGTAGTTATTATGTTGTAATATTAATGACTTTAGTATTTGTTTTTTAATGCCATGTAGTATACTACCAGAAATGAAAGTATTCTCAACTGCACTGACAACACACATACATACAAACTGCGCATATACACTGACAACATACATACACAAATACACACACACACAAAGAACAAATGGAGGAAAGAAAGGCTGCAGTTCTACATGTGCTCCTCCTGCTGCCTGTTTGTCTTAGGAGTAAAGGATCCTGGAGACGCCTCTGGCTTTTGATCTTGAAGAGGTTATTTCTTAAAGTGTTGTTTTTGGTTTTCTAACCATGAGACTTAGGATATGAATGATGAAGCAAGTTCAGACTGAAAATGGCATTTTTCCTCTCTGTACTATGGTTTAGTGTTCTAGTGCTGAACACATCATGAGTCAGAAGATAATTCTGTGTTAACTGATAAAGGAGACCAGATAGAACAATGTTTTAATTTGTTAAACTTGTCTCCCAAGGTAGATTAAGTAATTGAGCAAAAACTAGTTTGAATTGTCCTCATTCAGGATGTTTATGTGGAATTAAGGCAGAGAGATAAGATCCATGCTACTTGTTTTAGGAGGTGCCAGAAATGATTATATCCATTCTAACAGGTTGCAGTCTTTATATCTACCCTATCTATTTGGGTATCCTGGGGGAAGAGAGGGTTGTGGAGGCATATAGCTAAGCCATGGTTCAGAAAAGGTCATGATCATTTCATTACAAAAAACCACATACAGCCTGTTGGTAAACATGTCTAAACATTTGGAAATCTTCTACTCAGAGCTCAGAGTGGGACAGTGAAGCCTGGGATGTTACTGCCATTTCCCTTTTCTTCTTTTTAACCTACATGCCTTGAACCAGATGGTTGAGTTAGAAAAACCTGAGAATAAGAAACAAACCTTGTGAATTATTTATGTTAGCACATCGTCAACCTTAAATAATGAAATTCAGAAAATATGATTAAGTATAGAATCGATTCACGCACAAAGCTTGAAGATGACCACCTGAGAAACACCGAATCCAAAAAATGGGCCAGTGTTCTAAAGAGGAGAAGTTAGTTTCACTTACATAGAAATTTTAGCAGGATTACAACATTTTTCATATGAGACCATTACATATGTTCCAGTGATCCAAATGGTTACAGATTGCTACAGTTCAAGGAAGATTTTTTTTTTTTTTTTTGAGTTGGGAGTCTCACTCTGTCACCCAGACTGGAGTGCAGTGGCTGCTCCCGGCCACCGCAGCCTCGACCTGCTGGTCTCCAGCGATCCTTCCTCAGCCTTCCAAGTAGCCAGAATTACAGGCATGCGCTACCATGCCCGGCTGATTTTTTTGATTTATTGTAGAGATGAGGTCTCGCTGCCCAGGCAGGTCTCGAACCCGCGGGCTCAGGCAATCCACTCACCTCAGCCTCCCAAAGGCGCGGGATTACAGGCTGAGCCACCGAGCCCGGCTCAAGGAAGATTAATTTATTACTGAGGAAGAGTAGTGATCTGAGGGCATCTTATCTCTGGCACCATTTGGTTTTAATTATTTACAGGAAAGAAAAAGGCAGAAGCTGTAGTTGCATGCATGACTCAGGCTGCATAGCCACATTCCTCTCAAGGCTCAGAATAATTCAAAGTTTCAACAACTGTATGTTTTTTCTTTGTTTCTTTTTTTTTTTTTTTGAGTTTGAGTCTCACTGTCACCCAGACTGGAGTGCAGTGGCTGCTCCCGGCCACTGCAGCCTCGACTGCTGGGCTCCGGCGATCCTTCCGCCTCAGCCTTCCGAGTAGCCGGAATTACAGGCACACGCTACCACGCCAGCTGATTTTTTTATTTATTGTAGAGATGAAGTTTCGCCAAGTTGCCCAGGCGGGTCTCGAACTGCAGGCTCAGGCAATTCACTCACCTCGGCCTTCCAAAGCATGGGATTACAGGCTGAGCCACCGAGCCCGGCCGACTTTCTGTTTTAATTATTTAATTTCACAACATAAAATTATTTGACAGGAAGGCCTTCCCTTTGGTAATTTAATAGTAACTAAACAAAAACCTTTCTTATTTTGAAATAATCAGATTCACATGCAGTTGTACGAAATAATACAGAGAGATCCTAGGTACACTTTATTCAATTTCCCTCTGGTGATAACATATCTTGTAAAACAATAGTACAACATCAAAATCAGGATATTGATATAGATATGATCCACCAATTTTGTTGAAAGTTCCTTCTTTACTTTTGCTCATTTATGAGTATATGTGTCTGTTTGTGTATAGGCATATGCCTGTGTTTTACATTGATGCAGTTTTAAAAAATAGACTTTGTGTTTTAGAGCAGTTTTTGGTTCACAGCAGCATTGAACAGAAGATACAGAGATTTCCCATATACTCCCTGCCTCTACACATGCCCAGCCTCTCCTATTATCAACATCCCCCACCAGGATGGTTAATTTTTTTTTACAATGGTTAAACCTACAAAGACACATCATGATAACCCCAAGCCCATAGTTTACAACAGGGTTCACTTCTGGTGTTATGCATTTTATGACTTTGGATAGATTTATGATGACACCATTATAGCATCAGTTGTTTCACTCCAGTAAAAACCCTCCATGCACTGCTTATTCATCCTTCTCTCTTCCCTAACTTCTGGCAAGCATCTATCTTCTTACTGTCTACAGAATTTTGCCTTTTTCAGAATAGCATATAGTTGGAATCATATATTATATAGCCTTTTCAGATTGGCTTCTTTCACTTAGTGATACGCTTGCACTTAAGTTTCTTTCATGTCTTTTCATAGATGACAGTCTATTTATTTTTAGCACTAAATAATATTTCATTGGCTATAACATAATTTATTTATCCATTCACTTATGGAAGGATATCTTAGTTGCTTTCATGCATTGTCAATTATGAATAAAGTTGCTATAAGCATCTACATGCAGGATGTTTTTTGGGGGGAGGGGCATGAATTTTCAAGTCCTTTGGATAAATACCAAAGGGCAAAACTGCTGGAACATATGGTAAGAGTATGATCAGTTTTCTAAGAAATTGCCAAACTATTTTGTTAAAGTCACTGTGCCATTTCACATTTCTATCAGCAACAAATAAGAGTTGTGTCCCCCTTCCCACCTTGCCAATATGTTGAAGTTCTAACCCCCAGACCCTGTGAATATGACCTTATATGGTAATAGGGTCCTTGCAGATGTAATCAAGTTAAGATGAGGTAATTAAGATGTAACCAAGTTAAGATGAGGTCATATGGACCCTAATCCCATATGACTAATGTCTTTATAAGAAGAGAGAACTTTGGACATAGGCATGCAGAGAAAGGAGAACATCATGTGAAGACACATACATAGAGGGGAGACAGCATGTGAAGATAGAGACAGAAATTAGAGTTCTGTTTTCACACACCAAGGAAGACCTGGGGCCACCAGGAGCTGAAAGAGGCAAGGAAGGATTCTCCCCTGCAGGCTTTGGAGGAAGCATAGTCCTGCCAACACCTTGACTTTGGACTTCTAGCCTCCAGAACTGTGAGAGAATACATTTCTGCTGTTTTAAGCCCCTAGATATATGTTGATGTATCTGTGATAGTTGTATACTTTGGGATGGCAGCCTAGTGAACCAACAGTGCTGTTACCATTACGAATTGTCCTCCCACCTAACTGCTCTATGGGCTTCCTTTCCTTCCAGCAACGTCTACTCTGGGCTAGGGCTTTTGTGTGCTTTGACTACACTCTCCCCTCCACCCCACTGTCCTCCTTCCCACCCAGTGAATGCCACACTTTTCTTATATGCACTAGCCTGGTTTCCAGCAAGGATTCAGATTTCCCCTAATCTCATACGTTTGTTCATTTACATTAGGAGTTAGACACCTATGTTCAAATCTCTTAATAACAGATGGTAATAGCCTAGTTGTCCCTTCTGAGATGTGATTAGAAGGTAATATTGCTGTTCTGGAACTCTTGAACCAAGAATGTTGCTGCCAACTTACCCTTCATTACAAGAATATTGAATTTGGGATCCGAACTGGAGATTTGTGATCTGCACCATACCATTCATAGGATCGGAAGGAGTTTTACATGTTTTACCTATAGGAAAGAAAGAGTATTTAGGAGCCAGGTAGAGTAATCTGAACGTTTTTCAGTACATAAGGTCCCAACGTGCCTGTAGCTTGCTGAAGAGGATACACAGTTCTGGTGACGCCGATTTTGCTGCCTTGAGAAAATTCACCAAAGTGTCTCAGCACTGACCACCTTTAAAAAAAACTCCCTCTCCAGATCTGTCTCATCCCCACCTTATGCTTCCCAGAAAAATGTAAACTTTATTCCCACAATGTTATTCTCTGTAATTCAACCAATATAATTCAGAGGTCTCAAAGCTTGAGATTGTCTTATCTCCTAGTTATTCATTCCCCTTCTTTTTCTTGTCCTTACTCGTTGATCATTTAATTTTATTCATGAAAATTGAAGATCCCTAGTGAATAGGAATTTTTCATGAAGGTACCAGGAACTCAAAGCAGTGAGGACATATGTAATAAAAAAAAATAAGTCTCACATATACTATACCTTGGGCAAGCTTATTGGCTTATGTGTCTCAGTTCCAAAATTTGAACAAAGTGAAACAGATCTTATAGACATTTGATTGACACAGAGGATTTCCCAGTCCAGAGTTACTTACGTCTGCACCTGTTCTCAGTGCCTATCCAAACAGAGTTGTTTTGGCAGATGATAGAAAATGGTTTTCCGTAAAAGCCAGGGCGGCATTCATACTTCAAAAATGTACCAACGGGAAACTCAGACTTGTCAGTTAGGTTGGTAGGCTTGGCAAATGGAAACCTTGGGGCACTGCATTGACCTGGAGATCAAGACCCAGCAACATCAAAGTTAGCAGAGAAACTTCCACTCCATTTCCTCTTTCTCTTCAATAGTCTTCATAAATGTGATCAAAAAAGAAAAATGGATTGATTCAATAATCAATAATAATGGATTGATTCCTTTAGAAAGTACCTTAGCAATGAGCTCTTTAAAAAACAATCAGCATTTGCCCATTTAAAAAGTCCCTGCTATTTTGAAGGCAATTAAGCTATTTATAGTCTTTTCTTCACTAAAAGAGAAACTCCAATTAATAGTTTCAAATTTTAGTTGATCAGGAAGTGCCTGATGCTTTGCTTCATCTATCCCACCTTCATTTATCATTCTCTTGTGTAACAAAATGCACACATGCATTTTATCATCCACCTTAACTCTTCGTGGTGCGCCCAGATCTAGAGGGACTACAAGCTTCCTCTCTGGCCCTCAGTGGCAGTCAGTATTGTTGAAAGTCTGTTATCAAGTCAACTGTTTAACACAAGGAGCAAGCAGACAAAAATTCAGCAATTAAAGCTATACTTCACTTTATGAAAGTATGCATTTTCTGATACACTTTTCAAATTAAATACTAGATTCAGCTAGGCCTCCTCAAGAAGATTTAAGTTTATCAAAATAGCAGAGCCAAACAGTATGTAATCAAGAAGAAGTAGCTGTTGAAAAAATATCATTTTACTTTGGTTTTTGAAATCTCTTCTTTCTTTCTTTGTTTTTACTTCTGTTGGTTCCCAGAGCCCCCACTAATTAATTCAAATTATGGAGGACATTTTGAAGCCAGATATCAATTTTGTTAGACTTCAAAGAACCAACTTTTTGACTTTGTTAATTCTGCTCTTATTTTTAGTTTATCTTTACTGCTGTTTTCTTTAAGTTTATTTGCTGTTCTTAAAAAAAAGAAATTTGTTGAGATGATTACTGAGATTTAAAAAAAATTTTATTTTGTCTTTGTTTCTAAAATAAGCATGTGAGACTATTAGGTTTATTCAGAGAATAAATTTAGCTGTATTCCATAAGTTTTGATGTGTCATATTTCCTCTTTTTTAGTTGAAAATATTTGGTCATTGCCATTGTGATTTCTTCACTGATCCATGAAATATGTATTTCATAAGAAGTGTTTTGCATAATTTACAAACATTTTAACTGTATATTTATTATTCATTTTTGAAATTGATTGAGGCTTGTTTTACAGCTCACTGTATGGCCAGCTGTGGTAACTGTAGCATGTGCACTAGTAAAAATGACGTGTACTGCACTAGTGGTACAGTGTTGTGGGTATGTCAGTGAGGTCCAATCTGTTAATATTTATTCAAATCTTCTAGATACTCACTAATTTTTGGAGGTCTGATTGTTCATCTAGTAGATGCTAAAAATGCTGTGTTAAAACATTTTATTTTACATTTGTCGATTTCTTTTTGGAATTTTGTCCATATTTTATTTTATGTATTTGAGGTCATGTTAGTAGGTTCATGAAATTTTAAATTGTTATATTTTATGATACAGTGATATTTGTATAAGAAAATATCTTTATCTCTAGTAATCTATCTTGACTCAAATTCTACTTTGTCTACTTCATTTGTGGGACCCCCCCCAAAAAAACACACAAATGATAAGATGATAGATTGAATTCCCAACATATAAACAATTAAATAATTATTTTAAGTGAACAGTAGTTGTTCCCTTTATCTTCAGAGGCTACGTTCCAAGACATCCAGTGGATGCCTGAAACCTAGAAGAGTACCAAACCTGATGACTGCCAAATGGAACATATTTTTGTTCCTGTGTTCCACTTCCAAATTTAATGCTTTTCCCAACTTAACTGAGCACTTAGCACACACTGTGGTTATAAATTTTGTAGTCTGAGATGTGACAGCAAAACTAGCACAGATTTCTTTTTTCTTCTTCACAATTTCATTGATGAAATACTTGTTCTTACTATAGATCTTAGCAACCTCAATGTACAATTTTTTTCTTTCCTTATTAAGTGGAGAACTTTCTTCTTATCACCTAAAGGAAGGACTTGCTACTAAACTGAACTATAACTCCCTCAGCAGGCTCAGTTAAAATTTTGAATATCTATGTAGAAAGATGTGGTAGGCTAAATAATAACGTCTCAACGATATGCATGCCCTAATCCCTGGAGCCTGTGAATGTTACTTTTGGCGATAAAAGGGTTTTGCAGATGTGACTAAGCATCTTGAGATGGGCAGATTATCCTGGATCATGTAGGTGGGCCCTAAATGTAATCACAAGTGTCCTTAGAAGAGGGAGGCAAGAGGGTCAAAGGAGACTGAAGAAGGGTGATTGAAGATGCTAGGCTGGTGGTTTTGAAGGTGGTGGAAGGAAGCCATGAGTCAAAGGACATAGGCAGTCTCTAAAACCTAGAAAGGGCAAGAAACCCCTTCTTCCCTAGACCCTTCAGAAAAGAATATCACCCTACAGATCGATCCATTTTAAAATTTGGCCTTCAGAACTGTAAGAGAAAAAATTCTGTTGCTTTAAGTCACTAAATCTGTGGTGATGTGTTATAGCACCAATAGGGAATGAATACAAAAAGTAATGGTATAGCGTGTTAAAAATGGTTTATAGAGGCCTGGTCTTCTAGTTGTAACTGTGAGGTCTTCTATTTATAGCTGTGAGGCCTTAGACCAACTGTTCATTCTTTCTGAGCTTCAACTTCATCGTCATAAGGAGGATGATAATATTTACCTAGTAGCTTCGCTGGGAGGGTTGATGGTAGTATATGCTCTCATGTACACAGAAGGCACTTGATAAGTTGCATTTATAGTTATTATTCATAGAAAAAGGAAAAGCTAACAGATTTAATTATTCTGCTAAAGTGGGCATGCTTGCTTTGCTTCCAAGAGTTTACTTTCTACTGAAATTTGCAATCTAGTTTGAAATGAGCCTATTTTGTTGAGAATGCAGTGGAGGACTTCAGTGACTAGTGACCTCTGACCTCTCTTGAATGAGTGTGTCCCAGATGCAGCCTGGGACTTCTCGTCTGCATCGCATAAGCTCTACCCGGCTGCCCACAGAACCGCTGACGGGAATTGCTGAAGCTGCCTTCTCCCTGTTGACAACGGCGCCAGTCATGCTTCATACTGAAGCTAAGGAGATGCTCCAAGAAAGCTCGTGTTTCTTATTTTTCTCTTGTATTAGACAGCCTATATCAGTCATTACACATTCTCTTTATTAAACCAGTAGTTGTTAAGCAAGGATGCCCTTGCCCATGTCTCTTGCTTCATCCTGTGCCGCTCTGTCCCCTCCCCTCACCAGGTTGTAGCCTTTTTTCAGTTTCCTGAAGACATATGCCTGTTCCCTTCTGTCTGTATATTCCTTTTATGGGATATACTTTAATCTTCACTCTGACTTCTACTTTCCCTCCAGGTGTCTGTTAAAATGCCACTTTCTTATTGAAGCCTTCCCAGACCATCTCAAGGACTTCACATCTACATGACTTCCCTCCGCCCCACCCTACAATAATTTCTAGTCAGATCTTTTACTTATCCCTTTATATCAACAACAGTCTATTATGACAATTTGTGTGTTTTAACCTGTGTGCTTTTAGAAATATTTATTTATTGCAATATATATTAGACATACATAGTATGAGGGAAAGAGATAACGTGTTTTTGTTCCTCTAAATTAATACCCAATCTAGTTGTTTAACACTCAACTATAAGCACTTAATGCATATTTGTTGCAATGAAAAAAATAAGTGAAGAATTGCCCATAAAACTTAAAAAACATCAAGTGTCCACGTGATATCCCCAGCGTGTCTAATTCACTGGGTTTGAATTAGAGCCCAGGAATCTATATTTTTAAAAAATTTCACAAGTGATTTTGATAGATAGCACCAATTTGAGAACCACTGTGATAAACAGTAAGAAACCACTGAGTAAAAACCAGTTCCTGTGATTTCCAAGGTTACATCTTTCCCTTCTTTCCCTGACATGTGGGTTGAAAGGTAATTTTGATATTTATCTTATCCATTAATGTGGAAAAGGGAAGAGATTCTAAGTGGAGCTCCCAGTGCCCAAAGTTGTACTGGGAAGGTTGAATGCCACAGCAAACCTCACGAGGAGAGGCTAAAAGAGATCTAAAGCATCAAATCACGTGGAGAACCATTCTTGGAATGGCATTCCTTTCTTTTAATTACTTAAAATTATTGCCTGCATTGTAACATATGAATAGCATTTGTAATACTAAAAATGCAAAATTGAATAATAGTCCAAATTATAAGGAATATATGTGCCTTCAAAAGAAAAGGTTGATCATAGTTTCATTTTCCTCCTTTATTACTAATCCCTCATATTATGGCTAGTTCCTATGATAAATGTATCAGTATGGACTCATATTTACATATTATATACAATAATGGTGTGTATTTAAAGTGTACAATTTGATGACTTTTAACATGCCTATGCACCATGAAACCATCATCAAAATCAAGATAACAAACATTTCCATCACACGCCCCACCCCTACAGAGTTCCCTCATGTCCGTCAGTAGCCACCCAAACTTTCATCTCTTTCTGTAGGAAACTTCTGACTTGCTTTCTCTTACTACACATTGATTCAACTTTCTAGAATTTTACATTTTTTGATTATATCATATAATATAAACAGAATCACTCAGGTTGTTATTGTTGTTGTTGTTTTGGTCTAGCTTTCACATAGCAGTTATTTTGAGATTCATCCAGGCTGTTGCATATATAAAAATTGTGTCTTTTTGTTGATGAGTAGTATTCAATTGTATAACTATGCCTTAGTTTAGATAAGTTGTTCTACCAAAAGGACACCTCCACACATATGTTCATGGCAGCACTATTCACAATAGCAAAAACATGGAACCAACCCAGATGCCCACTGAAAGTGGAGAGTACAAAGAAAATGTAGCACATATACACAACAGAATACTATGCAACCATAAAGAAGAACAAAACCATGTCCTTTGCATGTCATTCTAAGTGAGCTATCACAGAAACAAAAAACGGAATACCGCATGTTCTCACTCATAAGTGGGCCCTAAACATTGGGCACACAAGCACAAGGAGGGGAACAACTGACATTGGGCACTGCTGAAGGGGAGGGAAAGAAGTGATAAGGAGCACACAGCCATCCACTGGGTGCCAAGTTCACTATCACTAGAAGCCCAACTCTCACCTGCATGTGATTTACTTATGTAGCAAATTGTCACATGTACCCCACAACTCATAAAAAAAGAGGAAACTATCACCAAAGAAACTAAAAAAAGTTTTTAAATTAAGAATTTTGGGAAAAATAATGACTGTAATAGCAAATACAGATTGTGTTTTATATTTATCAATATATTCTATTGTATATTTCTTGTCATTATTAAAATATTTAAAAATAAAATGTACTTTAGTTTAGTTGATCCATTCACCTGTTGAAGCACATTTGGATGGTTTCCAGTTGTTGGCTATGGTAAAAAATCTGCTATGAAAATTCATGTACAACTTTAAAATAGTAAGAACCATCTATGAGAAATCCACAGCCAACATACTGCTAAACAGACAGAAATTGGAATCATTTCCTCTGAAAATCAGAATAAGACAAGGATGTCCACTCTCACCCCTCCTGCTCAAAATAGTATTGGAAGTCCTAGCTAGAACAATCAGACAAGTGAAGGAGATCAGGGTTATCCAAACAGGAAAAGAGGAAGTTAAGTTATCCCTCTTTGCAGATGACATGATTCTGTGCCTCAAAAATCCTAGAGAATCTGTCAAAAACCTCCTTGCACTGATAAAGGACTTTGGCAAAGTCTCAGGGTATAAAATAAATGTGCAAGAGACAGTTGAATTTCTATACACCAACAATAAACAAATAGAAACCCAAATAAAAAGCACAATCCCATTCACAAAGCCACAAAAAAAAAAAAGAGAGAATACCTTGGCATCTTCCTAACCAGAGACATGAAAGACTGTTTACAAAGAAAACTACAAAACATTGCTCAAAGAAATCAGAGATGACAGAAACAAATGGAAAAAGTATTCCATACTCATGGATTGAAAGAACGACATTGTTAAGATGTCCGTCCATTCTACAGTAGGCAATCTATTGATTTAACGCAATACCCATTAAATTACCAGCAGCATTCTTTTCAGACCTAGAAATGGCAATACAGAAATTCATATGGAAACATAAATGACCACAAATAGCCAAAACAAACCTCGGGGGAAAAAAAGCGGGAGGTATCACACTCCTAGAGTTTAAACTTTATTATAAAGCTACAATAATCAAATCAGCCTGGTATTGGTACAAGAACAGGCATATAGACCAATGGAATAGGATAGAGATTCCAGAAGCAAAGCCTCCATTTCTCAATCAACTCATCTTCAACAAAGCCTCCACCACCAACCACTGGGGAGAGGAGAACCTGTTCAGTAAATAGTACAGTATTCAGTAAAACTGGCTGGCCACACGCAGAAGATTGAAACAAGACCCCTACCTGTCACCATACACAAAAGTCAACCAAAATGGATCAAAGATAAGCCTAAAACCTCAAACTATAAGAACCTTAGAAAATGCAGGAGACACCCTTGTGGAAATTGAAATTGGCAACCAATTCTTGATCAAAACCCCAAGTGCCCATGCCATAAGAGATAAGATAGACAAGCAGGACTTTATCAAACTGACAAGCTTCTGCAAAGCCAAAGAAAACGTCAAGAGAGTAGGGAGACAGCCCACGGACTGGGAAAAAATATTTGCCAACTGTACATCTGACAAAGACCTAACTTCTAGGATCTACAAGGAACTCAAACATGCCAAAAAACAAAAACAAAAACAAAACAAAAAACAAAAAAGCCCAGCTCCTTTAAAAAGTGGGCAAAAGATATGAATAGGCACTTCTCAAAAAAAGACATATGAGCAGCCAACAGGTACATGAAAAAACTCTCAGCCTCACTAGTCCCCAAAGAAATGCAAATTAAAACTACACTGAGATACCACCTAACTCCAATCAGGACGGCCATCATCAATAACTCAAAAAACAACAGATACTGGAGAGGATGCGGCAAAAAGGGAACACTTCTACCCTGTTGGTGAGAATGTAAAAATAGTTTGGCACTTCCTAAAAGGTCTAAAAATCGACCTTCCATACGATACCACAATCCTTCTACTGGGAATATACCTAGAGGAACTCAAATCACTCTGTGAAAAAGATACCAGTACAGGCATGTTTATTGCAGCATTGTTCACAATAGCAAGAACATGGAGCCAACTGTACTGCCCACTGAAAGAGGACTGGATTAAAAAATTGTGGTACATATACACGATGGAATATTACACAGCCATAATGAAGGACAAAATTATGAACTTCACAACAACTTGGATGGACTTAGAGTCTATAATACTGAGTGATCTATCACAGAAACAAAGAACTGAGTATCACATGTTCCCACTCAAGTGGACCTTGAATAATTATCATAATACTATAAGGAAAGGATTCTCAGTAGTGGGAAATTGCTGGGGGTAGGTAGAATTGGCAGTAGTGGGATTCTGCTAGGGGAGTGGGGGCACACCTCATCAACAAGGGTACCTGCAAAATGAACATTTGTATACTTAACCCTGAATTGTACCCCATGTCTTTAAAATAAAATTTAAATTTAAAAAAAAAGAAAATTCATGAACAAGTCTTTGCATGGACATTTGGTTTCTTTGCTCTTGGGTAAAAACCTAGGAGTAAAATGCTGAGTCAGGTAATAGATGTGTGTCTAACTTTTTAAGAAACTTCCAAACTGTTTTCCAAAGTGATTGTTTTCATTTTACCAGCCCATTAGCAGTGTATTATAATTCCAGTTACTTCACCTCATTGTCAGTACTTGCATGGTCAATCTTTGACTTTAGTCATTCTAGTGGGTGTATATTATTATCTTATTGTGATTTCGTCTTGGATGACTCAGGTCACTTTCATGTACTCCTGATTCAAACCTTCCATTTTTTTTTTTTTTTTTTTTTTTTTGAGTTGGAGTCTTACTCTGTTGCCCAGACTGGAGTGCAGTGGCCGCTCCCGGCCACTGCAACCTCACCTGCTGGGCTCCGGCGATCCTTCCGCCTCAGCCTTTCAAGTAGCTGGAATTACAGGCATGCGCTACCACGCCCGGCTGATTTTTTTATTTATTGTAGAGATGAGGTCTCACTGCCCAGGCGGGTCTCGAACCCGCGGGCTCAGGCAATCCACTCACTTCAGCCTCCCAAAGGCGCGGGATTCAAACCTTCCATTTTTAAGGCCGGTTGACTTATCCTGTGCTATGTGCTCAAGTAACATAAAATTACATCCATGTCTGTTCAAATATGAGCTGTCATATTTGAAGCACACTCTGATCCCCATTCTGCATATTTACTCTTTAAACAAGGAACCTGCACTTGCTTTGCTTAAGTCTCTATCAGTTAAAAAAAAAAGAACATGCACTTTCAATGACAAAGTGATACATTATATATTATATAAATTTTATGCCTAAATAGAAATGTTTGAACTGTGATACAGGTGAAATGAACATTTTAAATGATTTGCTAATCATGATGGCTTAGCACATTCATTAGCTAATATCTAAACAGACAACATATAGTCACAGTGAGTTTCTCTGTAAAGCTATATTTCAACTAGTCTTCTTGATACTTTCCAGATTTTCTTTGTTTTTGTCCATTTTTGGTCAGCTGAGATTAAACTTACAGCATTTCTTCCTCTTAATGGTTCTAACAAAAGCATGTATCTTTGTGAGATGGGGGATTGTCAGTTCTGCCATTTTTATGTTTGCTGGAGTTGTCCTTATTACAATTATCTTCGCTCAGTATTTCTGTGCAGGACACTTTTGAAGTTACATTTACAAATGTGATGTTTACTTTAGGTAGCAATAGAGAATATAAACCACAAATCCACTTATCTGTGCATACATAAGCTGAAATTCATTGCAAAGCACTGAAAGCAAATTGGAACTCCCTTTCTACCATGCATCTTTACCTAGCAGGGAAAACCCAACCAGACTCTACTCGAGGACCAGATGAGGGCGCCAGAGTCCACCCTATATTAAACACTGCCCTGGTGAAGTTTAAATTAGTGTGTTTTTATGGCTCCAAATGTGATCTATCTCCCCGAATGTGAGCCTGAGAAGAATGTATATTCTGCAGTTCTCTATATATGTCAGTCTATATATGTCAGCTATATCCAGTTGACTGATGGTGCTGCTGAGTTCAACTGTGTCCTTACTGCCTTCTGGATCTGCTCCCTTCTGATGGAGGGGTGCTAAAATCTGTCTCCAACTACAGTAATCTATTCATCATTTCTCCTTGCAGTTTCATCAGTTTTTGCTTCATATATTTTGATTCCCTGTCATTAACTGCATGCATGTTAAGGATTTTTATGTGTTCTTGGAGAATTGGGCCCTTTATCATTAAGTAATTTTCTTCTTTATCCTTTTCCTTGGTCTGAAGTCCAGTCTGAAATTAATAGCTACTCCTGTTTTTTTCTTTTTTGACTAGTGTTAGCATGGTATATCTTTATCTACCCATTTACTTCTAGTATATGTGTTTCTATTTAAAGTGGGCTTATAAACAATAATGTAACTGGGTCTTGTTTCTTGATTTACTCTGGCATTCTCTGTGTTTTAATTGGTACATTTAGATCATTGATGTTCAAAGTGAATACTGATATAATTGGTTTAATATTTGTTATCGGTTTCTAATTGTTGCCTTTGTTCTTTGTTCCTATTTTTGTCTTCCACTTTTTTCTGCCCTTTATGGTTTTAATTGAGCATTATATAATTATAATATGTATATTATTCAATTTTTCCCCCTTTATTAGCATATCAGTTATGCTTCTTTTTCACTTCTTTCAGTGATTGCCATAGGGTTTGCAGTATATATTTACAATTAATCCAAATTCACTTTCAAATGGCACTATACCACTTCATGGATAGTGTGAATACTTTGTAATAACAAAATAACTCTAATTCCACTGTTGGTTTTTATATAAAAATTAAATTCCTATGAACCATCTTGTACAACTTGTTTTTGGAATCATTTTTTAAGTTCTACTGAAGTCATGCTCCTTCCACTCAGCCTTTTCTGGTCTTTAGCGCTGAGATTTCTACCTTTTCAGGGATCCTGTAGTCTTGCTTGACTTCTTAGTCATGGTTTCTTAGATATGTATGGGGGTTTTCAGATTACAAAACGTGATCACACACACTACTTCTTCTGATTTTCACAATAACCCTCTCAGAGTAGGATGCCATTTTAAACATGTGGACACTGAAGGTCAGAGATGTGAATGGATTGCAGCAGCGTCTGGAAAAACCATAACCCTACCTTCCTAATGAAGTAGATTTCATAAAACCCCAACACCAACTTCTATATGCATACAACTTGGATGCCTAGCTCTCTTGTATACTTATAAATTCCAAAGGACCAGGCACACTGGGGGCATCTCATCAGCATTTTCAAACCTTAAATTACTCCAGCAACTAAATTGCTAGATAGCTTAGTTTAGGCTAGTTCACATTGGGAGGTTATTGTGATAACCTCATTAAATTAAAAAAATTTTTTTTTTTTTTTTACAATTAATAGTGTCTGGGATTGCTTACAACAGTACCTTAATAAACACGGGCAAACTATAACAGCATTCCAGCAAAAAGGGGAAGGATACTCACACGTCTGACAAAAATCTCTGAGCATCGATAACAGATTGCTTAATTTTCTTGGCATGCTGCTCTTCTAAAAATAAAATGTTAAGTTTTATCACATCTTTTCACTTGACATGTTACTTTCTGATGTCTAAGGAGATAAAACATTAATAACAGCTTTTGTGGAAACTTAGTTTTCTTTTTCCCTTACTCTCTTAGAAGAGAAGGAACAAATCAAACCATGAGTGCAAAATGTCTAGTGGTGGCGAAGAGCAAACTCTGAGTTGTCAGGAAGAGACCGGACAAAAATAATCAAGGTTGTTACTTCAACAGAGACATGGCCTAAGAGCCCAAACAACCAAGAAGGCGTCTGGGGGAAGCCAAAACTAAGGAGAGAACGGTTCTCACTGAGCGTGCTTACCTAGCTGAAATGAAGACAAAGGAAGCGACGGCCTCAACATTTCCATAATACTTATAATAGGCTTTGTTTTGTGCTAAGCATGCCTACTGTCCCTTCAGCCTGCAACTGGCTAGTCACATGGAGCATTCTGACTCTTCGCTTGCTCTTCCAGCCCCCCGGGGCCCGGCACGGACCTGTATTCAAGTTCTCAATTAAGCGCGTGGTGATGACGGTGGCGGTGGTTTGGCATTAGGGTGGGTACAGTCCCTGCAATCCTAGGACTGCTCGTCTAAATACCCTTGGGAGCCAAGAGCAAAGGTAAAGGCTGGGACGGACATCGAGTCAGTGTCAGGTCTTGTGTTCGACACTCCACACGCTTCATGCCATTTAGGTAGCAGCACCATGATGGGTCAGTATCCCCGTTTTACCGAGGAAGAAACAGATTCGGACCGGTGTGCTCACTTTCCTCACCGTTACGTTTCTAGGATTAGAACCCAGGCTCGTGGGATTGATTCCCAACCCCGCTTGCTTTCACCACGATCGGTGTCGCGCTCCGCTACAGCCAGTCCAGACTATGAGCACAGGAAGGCAACGAATTCCGAGCGGCGCCCGGATCAGCACCTGTGCCTTTCTCTGCGCCGGGCACGGCACAGACACCTGGCCAGCGGTCTCCGCGGGCTCCCAGAGGCAGCGAGGGTCTCCAGCACCCAGAAGGACCCAGACCCGGCCCGCCTCCTCGCGCGCTCGGCCCACCCGCGGCGATGGCTGGAGCCCGGCTCCCGGCGCTCCCCGCCCGCCCCGCGTCTCACCCCAGGCCGCCGGCAGCGCGAGCAGCACCAGCACCGCCAGCAGGGCTCCTCCGCAGCACGAGGGGGCGGGGGGCGCCGACGGCCGCGCGGGCTCCGGGCTCCTCGGAGAGGAGGCTCCCATCCTCCCCAAGCACACCTCGACACCGGAGTTGATCTCGGAGAACGTCGAAGGAAGCGCGGCCAAAGCAAAAGAGACCAAGCGCCGGCATCCGCGCCCAGGGTCCGGGGAGGGCTGCGGGGTTCCGGGCAAAAAGCTTTTGACCGCAGCTTCCCTTTACTGGGCGAGGTCTTGTTTACGCCCTAGTAGCATCCGTTTCTGACGGGTTTCGCTCCCCGGGCCCACCTTGGGGACGCAGGTACAGGCAGCAAAGCGTGGCAAGGCTTCAGGGCGAAGCTTCGGCTCCCTGGCCGGTTCCGCGCGGGGAATTTCGCTCCCAGACAAAGGCGGGGGATGGCCACAGCTCCGCGCCCACACAGCCCGGCTGAACCTTTCCTCTTTGCAGGAATCCGTGTGGGCAGGTCAGCTTGTGAAACGCCTGCTCTCTGTGTGGAAGGACAATTTCAGGCGATGTGTGCAGGATGCAGGGTCTATGAAGGACGGATTTCCTTGTCTTGCGCTAAGATATGCCACGCCACTGTAAAGATTTTTAAAAAGGAAGTGACAATCAGATTTACATTTTCAAAATATTCTTTGTGCAGTATGGAGACTAGATTAGTTTAGGGCAATAATACATGGGGAGACCATTACGGAGGGTTTTGCCATCTTACAAGTAAGATTTGATGGCAGCCCTGACTTGGTGGCTAAAGTGAATGATTAACAAAGATATTGGAGATGGAATGAACAGTATTTGCTCATGCGTTGGATTTGGGTTTCTTTCTTTTTTTCCCTTTTTTCTTTTCTTTTTTTTTTTTTGAGTCGGAGTCTCACTCTGTCGCTCAGGCTGGAGTGCAGTGGCACGCTCAGGGTCACCCCAGCGTTTACCTGCTGGGCTCTGGCGATCCTTCAACCTCAGCCTTCCAAGTAGCTGGAACTACAGGTGTGTGCTACCACGCGTGCTACTTTTTGATTTATTGTAGAGAGGAGGTCTCGCCAAATTGCCCGGACTGGTCTCGAACCCGCAGTCTCAGGCAATCCATTTACCTTGTGCCTCCCAAAGTATTTGGATGACAGGCTGAGCCACCCAGCCCGGTCTGGATTTCTTTCTTAAAGTTGGTGAGAAAAAGAAAGGAATCATGAGTAAGTCCAGGATTAAGAGTGAATGATTGTGCTACTTATAAAAATAACAAATATAGGAGAGTGACAAATTTAGGGCAGGGGGTTAAAAATTTAAGGATGAGACCTGCAGGGTAGCTCACAACTGTAATCCCAAGCACTTTGGGAGGCCAATCCAAGAGGACTGCTTGAGCCCAGGAGGTTGAGACTTCAATAAGTTGTGAGTGTATCACTGCACGTGCCAGTCTGGGCAATAGAGTGAGATCCAGACTCAAAAAAGAAAGAAAAAAATTCGAGGATGAATTTATTGCTATCTAACTGTGTGACCCTGTACCCATTAACCAATCTCTTTCCCTCTCCCCTTCCCATTCTCTGGTAACTGCTGTTCTATTTTCTACTTTCACTAGGTCAGCATTTTTAGATTTCACAATTGAGTGATATTATGCTGTGTTTGTCTTTCTGTGCCTGGCTCACTTCACTTAATATAATGTCCTCCAGGTTTATGCATGCTGCTACAAATGACAGGATTCTATTCTTCATCATGGCTGAATAATATTCCATTGTGAATATATACCACGTTTGTCTTTATCTGTGCATCTGTTGATAAACATTTGGGTTGATTTCATATCTTGGCTATTGTAAATAGTGCTGCAATGACTATGGGAGTGCAAGATATCTCTTCGTCATATTGAGTTCATTTCTTTGGGGTATTGTATACCCAGTAATGGGATTGCTGGATCTATTGTAGTTTTATTTTTAGTGTTTTACAAACTCTCCATACGAATTTCTTTTTTTTTTTTTTTTAAGGGAGTCATAAATACATTTATTGGTGGTATTACCGAATGATGAAGGCAGAGAACAGAATACAAAGAAATCACTTAAAAGGAAACATTAATTCTTTAAAAATGCAATATATTTACATGTATATTGACCAATTTTACATATCCGTTTAGATTTACAAACAAATGTAAAGTTAATCCCACAGCTTTCATTCTGAATACTGCAAATTTGAATTCTAGTGTTCTCCAGTCTAAAGTCAGCAGCTTTTGCTATATTTACACCAAGTATGCTTTATTTTGTTTGTTATCTTACCCAAGAGCAAGACTCTGCAAGTTGATCCTGAAGCAGTCAATTAATTAGGAATTTTAAAACAGTCTTTAAGAGAGGAGAAAGCCACATGAAAGAAAAAGTCTCAATACCAGATATATAAATACAAAAGAGAAAACATCAAGAAGGAAAAAGAATCACAGAAATACCACTTCTATTCTAAACTGTAATTTCTAATTCTAGCAACAATTCAACTAGCAGTAGCTTAGATGCTTTTGTTCTAAAAAATAAAATCATTGGTTCTTTCACTACAACTTTCTAACTGTACCCAATGAATAATTATCAAGCCTTCATATTTTTTTAATAACCCAATAATATGATTTATACATTACAGAATCATTAACAAAAGAGGCCCTGAAACATACTGCTGAAAGCTGCAATGTAGCTTTGGAGGCCAGATTTCAATTTACATAATATTGCCATTCGTAAGAGTTTATGACACCCAGTACAATAGTGCTCTGTGCTGTTAACATGGAAACAGTCCACCCGCTCTTGTCATCAGAGAATTACTGATAAGGACGGGATTGTTATGAAAAGCCTACCAGGGCCTCATTGCACATGAAATAATTATGAACTATGATACAACTGTGACAACACAGCCAATTTATAGAACTGAGTTTTTCACTATAATAATAGCACTACAGAATTATGTGACAGTTAAATAGAATTACTTTTCCCTGCTAACTATTCAGTAGAAAAAAAGTTCTTCTGACTGCAATTTTGATTAACAGGATACCTTTAAAATAAACACTAGGGGAACTTGAAAAATGAACTCCTCAGGTTTATTTTTCACAGATATTGAGGAAAGCAGTTTACAAAAAAAATCAAAATTATTCTAAAAACAAATAAATATAAGATCAAATCAATCATTTTTGAAGAAAATATAGCTTATTTTCAAAAGTTTTGTTTAGTTTGTGACTAGATCTGAAAATATTACAACAAATCAAACAGATTCTAACAATACAAATTTGCTACACAAGATGTGAAAAATTACTTCAAGTTTTAAGCTTTCCCCTGTCCCTAAAGAAAGCAAATAAGAAGAGAAAAGGGGCTCTTACTTAAATAAATAAAAGCAAAACCAAAACCACCAACGAAAATTAATCATGTAGGTAACCCTTGTTCTTTCTGAATATTTCAGTTGGTTCTAGATCAGAGTAAGGTTTTGACAGCAAAGGAGTTCCTAGCCTTTTCCTTTGTCTTCCATTCTCTCTCTCTCTCCTTTAAAATAGAAAGAGGGTCTTACTATGTTGCCCAGGCCGGTCTTGAACTCCTGGCCTCAAGTGATTCTCCTGCCTTGGCCTCCCACTATGCTGGGATTATAGGTGTGAGCCACCATACCCGCCTGTCTTCCATCCTCTAGTCATTTCCGTGATTTTGTCAAACAAGGCTATGTGTAGGTTTTCCTACGAAGTCAGGTTGAGTCAGAGGTAGCGTCAGGATGCAGTATACTTGATTATAGTATGTAGTTAGTTCAAATGGACACACCATTATCTAAAAGGATTACAATAAGTACAAAGGCAAAAAGAAAAATGTACAGCCCTCACTGCCTTGCACTAAGAATTTTGAGAAACTGAGAAAAAGTACTTGAAGCCAGGAAACGGGCAACTGCCTCATCGCCCATGAGCTCCCTTAATGTACCAGTTCAGGCTGGTTTTCCACGAATGGCAGCACCCCACTCACATAGTAGGCAATGCCAAGAGACAGCAGAGCGGTGACAAAGATCAAGAGCAACACCCTCCAGAAGCCCAAATCCTCCATAAACTCCTGCCATGTGGTTCGAAAACTGGAAAGGAAGCCTAAGCCTTGCTGCAGGTTGGGATTGAGGAAAGAATGGCTTTCCATGGCACTTTCACTCTCAGCTGTCTGCATGATCTCCAGTTTTGAGTGGGTTCCTCTGTTAAGTCCTTTTGTCTCCTGTTCTTCCAAAGATTCCAGCAATCGGATGAGATCTTTATTCACTCCCCTGTGCTTTGCCAGAACTAAGGGGGTAGCACCTTGATGATTGCAAATATCAATTTTGAGTCCATTGGAAACTAGAAATTGAATCGTATCCACATGGCCACAGAGGTGAAGAGCTGTGTTTCCTTGATAATCTGTTGCCAGAAGATCAGCACCAAATTTATGCAGTAACTGACAGATGTCTACATTCCCTCGGGCTGCTGCGAGGTGAAGGCCTGTTCTGCCCCTGCTGTCACGGATATTTGGGTCAAAGCCACTTTCCAAAAGCCTCTTGGAATAATTAAAATCTCCATCGATACAGGCTTGTAGCAAGGGCACATTAGTCTGAGAAGAATCATTTACAAAAACATAGGACATTTTTCTGATGTGGTAGATGGAATATACCTGCAACTCGGAGGAGCAGCGGCGACACCTTCCCGGCGCAGCGTCGACAGCTCCATACTAATTTCCATAGTGGCTGTACTAAGTTACTTTCTTACCAACAGCATAAAATAATTATTCTTTTTCCACATCCTTGCCAAAGCTTGTTATTTTTTGTCTTTTTAAGAACGGTCATTCTCAGTTGAGAAGGATGGAATTCTCCCCAAATCATTTTACGAAGCTAACATCACACTGATACCCAAACCGGGTAAAAATCAAACAAAAAAAAGACAACTTCAGGCCAATATCCCTTATGAACACAGATGCAAAATTCCTCAATAAGATTCTAGCAAATCAGATCCAAAAACACATCTCAAAAATCATCCACCATGACCAAGTAGGTTTCATCCCCAGGATGCAGGGCTGGTTCAACATTCACAAGACCACAAATGTAGTTAAATGCATCAACAGATGTAAAAACAAGAACCACATGATTATATCATTAGACGCAGAAAAAGCTTTTGATAAAATCCAGCATGCCTTCTTGATAAAAACCCTCAAACACCTAGGTATAGAAGGAACATACCTCAAAATAGTAGGTGCCATCTATGATAAACCACAGCTAACATATTGCTAAATGGACAGAAACTGGAAACATTTCCCCTGAAAACTGGAACAAGACAATGCTGCCCACTCTCATCCCTCTTGTTTAGCGTTGTGTTGGAAGTCCTAGCTCAGGCAATTAGACAAGAGAAGGAAATCAGGAGTATCCAAATAGGAAAAGAGGAAGTCAAGTTATCCCTCTTTGCTGATGATATGATCCTATACCTTAAAAATCCAAGAGAATCTGTCAACAACCTGCTTGCACTGATAAAGGACTTTGGCAAATAAATAAATAAATGTACAAAAGACAATTGCATTCCTATACACCAACAACAAACAGGCAGAGACCCAAATTAAAAGCATAATCCCATTCACAATAGACACACACACACACACACACACACACACACACACACACACACACACACACACACCTCGGCATCTTCCTAACCAGAAAAGCAAATGACCTTTACAATGAGAACTACAAGACACTGCTCAAAGAAATCCAAGAAGACACAAACAAATGGAAAAATATTCCATGCTCATGCATAGGAAGAATCAACATTGTTAAAATCTCCATCCTACCAAAGGCAATCTACAGATTTAACGCAATACCCATTAAGTTACCAACATCATTCTTCTCAGACCTGGAAATGACAATACATAAATTCATATGGAAACATAAACAACCACGAATAGTCAAAATAATCCTTAGCAAAAGAAACAAAGCAGGAGATATCACACTTCCGGACTTCAAACTTTACTATAAGGCTACAGTAATCAAAACAGCCTGGTATTGGTACAAGAACAGAAACATAGACCAATGGAACAAGATAGAGATTCTGGAAGCAAAGCCTCAATTTCTCAACCAACTCATCTTTGACAAAGCCTCCAACAACAACCACTGGGAAGAGGAGAACCTATTCAGTAAATGGTGCTGTGAAAACTGACTGATCACATGCAGAAGATTAAAACAGGACCTCTACCTATCACCATACACAAAAATTAACTCTAAATGGATCAGAGATCTAAACATAAAACCTCAAACTATTAGAATCTTAGAAAACACAGGAGACACCCTTATGAAAATTGGAACTGGCAACCAATTCCTATTCAGAACCCTAAATACCCATACCTTAAGAAATAAGATAGACAAGTGGAACCTCATCAAACTGACGAACTTCTGCAAAGCAAAAGAAACCATCAAGGGAGCAGAGAGACAGCCCACAGAATGGGTAAAAAATATTTGCCAATTGTGTATCTGAAAAAGGCCAAACATCTAAGATCTACAGCGCCGAAAGGAAAAACGCACCGAAAGGAAAAAACAAACAACCCCCTTAAAAAGTGGGCAAGAGACATGATTAGACACTTCTCAGAAGAAGATATACGGGCAGTCAATAGACACATGGAAAAGTACTCAACCTCACTTATCATCAGAGAAACGCAAATCAAAACCACATTGAGACACCACCTAACCCCAGTAAGAACGGCCATCATTAATAAAACAAACAACAATAGATGCTGGCAAGGATGCAGAGAAAAAAGAACGCATCTACACTACTGGTGGGAACGCAAACTAGTGCATCCTCTTTGGAAGACAGTGTGGCAATTTCTGAAAGAACTAGAAATTGATATGACCCAGCAATTTGCCCATTGGGAATATACCCGAAGGCACTCAAATCATTCTACAAAAAGATGCCCGCATACGTATGTTTGTTGCAGCTCTGTTCATGATAGCAAAAACATGGAACCAACATGGGCAACCATGTTACCCGTCAAAGCTGGACTGGATTAAAAAAATGTGATACATATACACAATGGAATATTATGCAGCCATAAAGAAGGACAAACATATGGACTTTGCAGCAACTTGGATGGATTTAAAGTCGATCATACTCAGTGATCTGTTACAGAAACAAAGAACAAAGTATACCACATGTTTTCACTCATAAGCGAACCTTGAACAATTATAATACTATAAGAAAGGGATTGGCAGTAGTAGGAAACTGGGGGTAGGGGTGGGATTGGTAGTTCGGGAAACTGCTTGGGGATGGAGGGGCATACCTCTTCAACAAGAGTACCTGCATAATCAACATTTGTATACTTAACCCTGAATTGTACCCCACATCTTTATAATTTTAAAAAACGGTCATTCTAACTGCAACGAGGTGATATCTTACTGTGATTTTTATTTGTAACTCCCTAACGACTTGTGATGTCAAACATTTTTCTGTATACACCTATTGGCCATTTGTATGTCTTATTTTGAGTGGTCTATTCAGATCTTTTGCCTATTATTTATTTTCTTTACTCCCCCCCTTTTTTTGCTATTGAATTGTTTGACTTCATTTTATATTCTGGATATTAACCTCTTGTCAGATGTATGGTTTGCAAATAATTTCTCCCATCTGTAAGTTTTCTTTTCATGCTATTGTTTCTTTTGTTGTACCCTCATAAATATGTATGATTATTACATGTCAATTTAAAAAATAATAAGAATGAGAGCAGTAGGGTGTGTGGTAGGCTGAAAAATTTCCCCTCAAAGATGTTCACATCCTAATCCCTAGAACCTGTGAGTGTTACCTTATATGGCAAAAGCAACTTTGTGAATGGATTAAATTAAGAATATTAAAATGGGGAGAGTATCCTGGGTTAACCAGGTGGGCCTGATATAATCACAGGAGTCCTTGTAAGAGGAAGGTTATAGATCAGAAGGTGATGATGAAAGCAGAGATCAGAGTGTTGCTGCCATGAGCCAAGCAAGGAATGCCGGCCACCTCTAGAAGCTGGTAGAGGTAAGAAACAGACTTTCCACTAGAACTTTCAGAAGGAACCACTCCTGCCCACACCTTGATTTTAGCCCTGTAAGACTCATTTTGGACTTCTGATCTTGGGAATTGTTAAAAAAAAAAAAAAAAGAAAATGTGTTGTTTTAAGCCACGAGGTAATTTGCTGCAGTAACAATAGGAAACTAATGGAGAGGGGTGGGGTAGCACTATCAAGGGTGTTTTTGAAAGGTTTTTTTTGTTGTTGTTGTTATTTAGCTGGAAAAGACTTGGGCATGGGGCAGATGGGGTTTAGTGAAGGCCAGGAGGCATGGGAATGTTTAGGAAAAAGTTGGGATATAGACAGGTAATTTGTTGACTATGAAACTGGACTTCTATAAAGGCACAATGAGAGGACATTTGAAAAAGGAAATTCATGGGAGATAGAATCACAGGAATCGATGAGATTGTCAAGGGAGAACAAAAAGGAAGACTAGAATGGAAACATGTGAACCACATCCATGCAGGGCTTCTTAACATCTTTGCTTTTCATGTATAGCCATTTGGCTGACTGGACAAAATGATGAATCCCTTCTCAGAGCTGTATTTTTAATGCGTAAAATAAAGCACATGGGCTTATAAAGAAAGTCGATTACATTGAAATACAGTGCTAGCCATGGACCTTTGGAATTCTGTGACTCCCAAGATAGGTATTCTGGGTATACAGAATGGTTGAAACATGAAATAGTTGTTTCTGATGCCGGATTTGGAATGAGTTGTGTGGAGGGTAGAGTAACTCCAAATACCAAAGGCTGTAGAGAGGGAATAGGATGAGCTTAAGATATTGTCACAGGTATTTCAGCAAGTGTGTTAGCTCTTTTCTCCTCCATGCATAAACGCTATTCATTATGAACTGCAGCTTCACCGATGGAGACCCACCTATATTTGGTCCAGGAAACTAGTATCATTCAGGACGTATAGTCTTAGCTCACACGAACATTCCAGAATACTGCCTTATTTCAACTGTTTCTCTTACTCAAGTCTTAGCTCCTTTCCTCACTAGGTGAAAAAGAGCACTCTTCCAAAGGCCAAGTATTTTTTTCTTCCATTAGATTCCATTAGGTTATCTCCTAAAATTCTATTGCAAGAAATATCTACTTTGAACATGTCACTTTTTAATTCATGCAATATAATTCTTTCAAAGATCATCCTTCCAAGCTATTCTCAACAGATTAATGGGGAAAGGAGCCAGACTGGAATAGGCTGAGGAAAAGATAACAGCAGATTCAGTTCCTCAGTCTTACATCACATGCTATCACAATGTGCCACTCCTTACTACTTGTTTACACGCATCTGCCAGCATCTGTGTTCTCCCCTTATTCCTTAAAGGGTCTAGCTCCTGGCTCATGACCACCTTCTCCACTATGACTCCTGCCACAGTCCTTGGTGATTTCCATATTCACAGAAGTGGTATTTTCAAATCCTGGCCTTTCCGTTACTTGGCCTCTTCTCTGTCAGTGCTCTTGTCCTTCTCTCTACTCTGACACCAATGCTCGTGTGTGTACCCTGGAACTTGTCACCTAAACTGCCACCCCTTCATAACTTCAACTATTGCACGCTCCAACTGCCAACTCTATTCTTATCCTTCATCCCAGTGCCCAGAAACTGAATCCAGCATCTTTGTCTCTCTTAGTACCTCCATCCTATTTACCCTTCCACCATCTCTCAGTGTCTCACCTTCTTCTTGTCTTCACTTTCATCCTCAACAGGCTGAACTCCGTGCTCCATCATTATATTAGAATCCCCTGTTGCATAAATCCCCAGCTCTCTCTCCCTTCTCTCATTTTATCATATTCGTTAGACAAAACATCAATCCTTAGGTTCAGTTCTTAATGATTTTGCTCCTGTATCCATAAAACTGAAAGTGACCAGAGAAAAACACATATCCATGATGACTAGTTTTACTTTAAGGACATCATTTCCCATGGGCCATTATAATTCTGCCTGACGGTCCCACTATTATTTATCCAATCCATTTACTCTCATTTTTCTAAGTGACTATTTCATATTTTTATTTTGATACTGAATTCCTCTTCCATCATTCTTAATCTCTCTGAATAGCTTTGCTGCTTTTTTTCACTGAGAAAATAGACACAATAAAAGAGAACTTCTAAATCTTCTATCATCACTCCACAGCACCCGTATTTGGCCTGTGTAACCTCCTTATCTCAGGTTCACACCCTTATCTAGGGATAACCTCCCACTTGTAGATTCAATGTGCTCTCACTTGCCAAGGAAATCACTCCAGGAATTCTCACTCTCTCCAGCATCATGATATCCCCTTTTCTACTAGATTTTGCCATCAGCGTGCAAAGTTACTTCTCCAAATATAGCAAGCGTATTTTCAGGTTTTTTTCCCTATTTAATGCTCCTTTTGCTTAGAGTGCTCTTTGCCCATATAATTGTCTGCATGGCTAGCTACCTCACATCCTTGAGTTATTTTGCTCAAATGTGACCTCAAGGAAGTCTTCCTTGGCCACTATTTAAAATTGCACATCCAATCAGAATTTTCTTTCCTCTTTCCCTGTTTCATATAATTTAAAAAATTATAATGATCGCTTTTCGTTTTATTACCATGTGACAATTGTATGTCACTTCCACAAAGCTGCATGAGAACATGTCAGTTTATCTCTCACACTAAAACCCATGGCTTAAAACAATGCTTAGTACACAGAAAGATTTCCATAATTATTTAACTGACTGAATGACTGCAATAGTTGAGATAGCTAAGATCAACTAGTCTTTCGGAAAAATTTGGTGGTAAAGAGAAGAGAAAATAGATGGTTTGGGGGAGGATTTGTTTTCAGATAAGGGTATGGTAGCTGTCTGTTGCTTTAATTATTTATTTTTTACTTGGACATTGGGAAATCTGTTGCTCTAAATGTGCCCCTTCCCCTGGAATTTTTCAGATTTTTTCACTGGAAATCCCCTCTTTCTCATGGTTCCATGTGGTTCATGAGGACTATGGCTTCTCAACTTCAATAGTACATTGCGGAACAGGTAAGTCTTCGTTGTGGGGGCTGCCCTGAGCATGATAAGATGCTTAGTAGTATTCCTGCCCGCTACCCAATAGATGTTAATAACACTCCCCTCCTCCAATGCAGCAACCAAAATTGTCTCCAGACACTGCCACATGTCCTCCTGGAGGCAGAATCATCCCACCTGAGAACCACTGAGGTAGATCAATCTCATCCAGCTCCAGGAGTGGGCAGGCAACTCAGGCCTTGCCCATAATTATTTATTGAATGAATGACTTATTTTACTGCCCTTTCCCTAGTAATTTGTTCGTTTGGGGGCATGTGACCCTATTTGAACAAATGAGAGCTACTGACGGAGTTATTGGACAAGAAAAGTACTATGCACTGGAATGAAAAGCTGCACGATGTGAGTTTGACATTGTCAGCAAATATTTTGCCAGTTTTTAGGGAGTGTCTGCTAGAGAAGGAAGTCAGCAAGGGAAAACAGAAGTTGACGAGGAAACACATTTATAAGATGCCAAACAGCATGCCTAGCCTAGGGGAAGATGGAGAGGATACATTTGTGTTTACCAGTGAACAGAGCTTAATTTGAATATCTAATTTTTGCTTTGACAAAAGCTGACCACCCCCTGGCCTTTATGTCATGTGATATAATACGATTCTAATTTTTGGTCAAAGTCAGTGTGAGATGGATTTCTGTTACTTGCAGCTGAATAGGTCCCGGCTTGAGGAGCTTTGTAAGTGGAAAGAGGGATCCCATGCTGGGAGAGTGTATAACTAATGGAGCAATGTGCTAGAAGAGAGAAAGGGATGAGAAGAGAAAGTTATGGCCAGTGAAAAGTGGTAGATGGAAATAAGGATAGGGGTGAGTGGATGTAGATCAGCTTGGAGGTGGGGGGAGAGGAAGTTCAGAGAATTGCCCTTGGATGTTTTCTTCAGCCAGTAAGAGAAGGAAGGAGGGATGAAGGTAGACTAGAGTAGATGTTTTGAGGTGAGTGAATGAACAACGTGAAGAAAAAAAAATGGTACTGTGAGTGAATGATATAAACTAAACAGCATCCCACTTCTGAGAATAGATCCAAAAGCACTGAAAGCAATGTCTGAAGAGATATCTACACATTCCTGTTCATAGAAATATTATTCATAATAGCTAAGAGGTGGAAACAACCTAAATATCCTTTGATGGATGAATAAACAAAATGTGGTGTGTGTGTGTGTGTGTGTGTGTGTGTGTGCGCGTGTGTGTGTGTCTGTGTGTACAGATACATATACACACACACATATATATGCACAATGAAATATTGTTCGGCCTTAAAAAGAAAGGAAATTCTAACACATGCTACAACATGAATGAAACTTGAGGTTATTATGCAAATGGAAGCAAGTCTCAAAAAGAAAAATACTGTGTGATTCCATGTACATGAGGCTTCTAAAGTAATCAGATTCATACAGACAGAAAGTAGGTGTTTGCGCAGGGCTGAAAATGCTAAGTTATTGTTTAATGGATATATAGTCTTAGTTTTACGAGATGAAAATGTTGTGGAGATCTGCTGTATAACAGTGAATATTCTTAACCCTACTGAACAATACACTAAAAAATGGTTAAGATGGTAAATTTTACATTATGCACATTTTACCAGAATTAAAACAACAATAAACAAAAAAGATGCCAAACAGCAGGCCTAGCCTAGGGGAAGATGGAGAGAATACATTTGTGGTTACCAGTGAGCAAAGTTGTATGTTTTCAATCATTTAAATGCTGGAATGGAGCAAGTTAACAGCTAGATCTATGAGGATGAATGGGCCAGGGGAAGGTGTTGACTGGACAAATAAAAGAAAACATCTTGAGGGTGAGGAAATTGGTTTGTGGGTTGGGAGTTTGGCTAAAGAAAGCAAGTGGTGGGATCCAGAATGAGTGACTATTAAATCATGACAATGTCTGTTATTTAAGAGTTCATTGATTCCAGAAAAAACAACAACAACAACATATAAGGCAAGTTTTTTTTACAGGTAAAATTTATTTAAATGGTTAATGTACACATTACTAAATGACATTTTACAATCAACTATAGCTTATAACAAAACTGCTAAGGAAACATCCAAAGCTTGAATTGTATACCTAATCTGTAGAATTAAAACGACTACCATAATTTAAAAAAAAACTTGTGCAATTTGAAATCACTGAGTGATTTATGTAAAGGCAAAATATATACAGTGTTGTGAGTAAAACTCAAACCAAGTGAGGATAAAAATGAAATGTTGAACAACACCAGAGAAGGAAGCTACTGTTAAAATAAAACTAGACTTCCGCATAGAGATATGCCCATGATAACCACAGGAAATGCTTCATACTTTGTTTTAATAATTAAAGCCACATTATAACCCAAAGCATATCATAACAGTGAGTATGCTGTTTACAAAAAGATGGATCTAGATATCAAGATAGCTCTTTTTAGTGCCTTCCTTAAAAAGGTAACACTTTAACAGCCATGTCATTGTTTATAGCCACAGCCTGGCTTCAGGCACATCACAAGTGAGGCTTCCAAAGTCCTTGAAGAGCATGTGACAGTGAAACTGGGCCCCCGTCTTTACCATAAAGATGTTCTTCTTGAGGATAAGTGCATGTAGGAAGTGACAGCTTATGAAATCGTTTCATTGATCTTGAGACTACACAAAAAGACTTGCTGATATTAGAGCAGTTTCTTTCTAATCAATATCCCATTGGATTCCAAGCAACAAGGTACACTGAAATAGATCATGTCTGTTTAGAAGGCAGCATGAACAGCAGCAGTGCCACTCAAAGCTTAAATCATAAGAGTGTTAATATTCTCCCTGGATACCAGTTAGAACTGTTATAACCAATAAAAATTAAACCTATTGGAAAGTACTGATATCATTCTATTAAGAGGTCCTTCTTCAGATAACATGATCTGGAAAGAATACATTTTATATTGATAAATATGGATAAAACTAAATTAGAGAGAATTGGAAACAATCTTCTGTCTCCTTCATATATTCATTCAACAAATATTTAGTAATAGTTTTACTCTGGATGCCTGCCAGGTTAGATTTAGAGGTCACTGGCATGTCCCCCCTGTTTTCCTTTTCCCTTTTTCACAACTCACCAGCAGTGAGTGACCTTTTCTTTATCAACTGCCATAACAGCTTTTCTGTACCTTGTTTATGGCATTTATTCTTATATCCTATAATGATATGTATAGATCCTATTTGGCTTACTAAAATCATTTCCAAGAGGGCAGAGGTAGTGTCTTTATTTTACATTTTATAATGTAGGAGAAGAGAAAGCAGCATGAAGTCAGACTTGAGCTTGCATCCCGCCTTTGCCAATGGCTGGTCCCGAGACCTTACCCAAGGGAAACTTTCAGTCTTAGTTTTCTTATCTTGACTATTATTTTCTCATCTTGGTATTACCTTAGGAGAATGCTCACCTTTCAAAGTGGCAGTGAGAGCTAAATGTGGTAAGGCACAAAAGACCTTCAGCATAATGCTGGGCAGAGCAAACCTTCACATTTTACCAGGATTTCTTCTGGTAACATCAGGTGTACCCCTCATATTGCCTATCCACCTTTCTGTATTCCCTATCATTCAGTCTTCAACTCTTAGTTTACTATTTAATGCCTTCTCCTTTTCCTTTAACTAACACCTCATTTCCTGGCATCTCAGCTGAACAATTTGCATTCTATTCACTAGGAAAACAGAATCCAGAATTGTTGGAAGAGAATTTGCTCACCTGCCTTCATCTGCACTTATAGAGTCTGCCTTCCGTCCTGTTACTAAGCCCACACACCAAAAGTCAACTCCTCTGCTTAAGTAATAGATCCTGTTCCTTCTAGCTTACCCAGACCTTGCTCCAGCAATCCTTCCCTCTCTTTCCTGCTGTCACTTTCCCCTTTTCTACCAGATCATTCTCAACAGCATGTAGGAATAAAGCATAATTTCTATTTCTCCATTTTTAAAACTATTTCTGTTGGCCTAATTTTTTTTTAAGATTTGGGAAACATGGTTTATTTAGAAAGCATATGAGAGAGAGAGAGAGAGAGAGAGAGAGAGAGAGAGAGAGAGAGAGAGAGAGAGAGAGAGGATTCACCTCTCCAAAATTGGAGAGGGGACCAGAGTTTAGAGAAAGCAATGACCAGCCTTACTTTTTTAGTCTTGCTATCACTCTACTTATCTGTTCTCCTTCATAGGAAAAACTCCTTGAAAGCGTCATCTGTAGTTGATATCTGCAATTTCTCTGGTTTCATTCTCTTTTAAAGTCACTTTAGTCAGGCATCTGCCTCTTGCCTTTCCTCCAGAAAGATTCTTGTCAAATTCACCAATAAATCTTGTGATGATAAATCCAATGGTCAGTTTTCACAACTCATCTTTCTTGACCTATCAGTAGCACTTGACAGAGTTGATCACTTCCTTTCCCTAAAATTCTTCTTCCTGACTTTGGGGTTTCTCTCTGATATCAGAGGTTGCTTCTTCACTCCTTTGTTGGTCTCTTCTCATTCCATGACTCCTAATGTTGGAGGAGCCAGAGCTCCCTGCTGGGCTTTTTCTCTTCCCTAACCTCTTTCATCCCCTCAGTGACCCTTTTTTTTTTTTGAGTTGGAGTCTCACTCTGTCACCCAGACCACAGCCTCGACCTGCTGGGCTCTGGCTATCCTTCCGTCTCAGCCTTCCAAGTAGCCGGAATTACAGGCATGCACTACCATGCCCGGCTGATTTTTTGATTTATTGTAGAGATGAGGTCTCACTGCCCAGGCGGGTCTCGAACCCGTGGGCTCAGGCAATCCACTCACCTCAGCCTCCCAAAGGCGTGGGATTACAGGCTGAGCCACCGAGCCCAGCCCCCCTCAGAGATCTTATTCAGTCTCATTGTTATTCACATCCATACACTGACAAAGCCCAAATCTGCATCTCCAGCCAGGATCTATTGCCTGAAATACAGACTTGTACATCATCTGCCTTCTTGCCACTTTTTTTTTAAGTGAGAAATCAGGATTTATTGAGAGAACAGAAAAGCTCCCACAGTGGGAGGGGACCCAAAGGGGTTGCCCTTTTCTTGCCACTTCTATTAGATATTGCACAGTTAATATCTCCAAAGTGAAACTACTGATTTTTCTCCCCAATCCTGCTATTCATGTTCTCAGTCATCTTAATTAATGGTAATTCTACCCTTCCAGTTGCTTAGGCCAAAAAGCCCTGGCATCATCATTGACACCTTTCTTTCTCTCATATTGTAATGCAAACTGTCAGCAAATCCTATTGTCACTATCTACAAATGCATGAAGAATCTGACCTCTTCTCACCAGTCTAGTGGTACCCATGAATAATTTCTTGCCTGAACTATTGCAGTAACCCCCTCACTGATTCCCCGTCTTCTACCCTTGGCTTCTTACCATCTGTTCTTAACACAGCAGTTAAGGCGATTGTGTCGCTTCTCTGATTAAAACCCTCCAACGGTTCCCATCTCAGAATAAAAATCAAGGTCATTACAACGACCAAGTACACTCTGTATGATTAACCTCTCCCCACCTCACTCCCATTTCTCTCATCTTATCTCTACCAGAGACTTCCCCTTGGTCAGTCTAATCTAAGCCACATGGTCTTTGCTGTGCCCTCAACACAGCAGGAACATACTGCCTCATGACCTAACTGTTTTTCCTTCCTGGAATGTTCCTCCTCCATATGGCCACATGGCTAGCTCCTTACTTCCCTTGAGTCTTTGATTAAATGCCATTTTCTTACTGAGGACTTCCCTTGAAACCACCCTGTTCTCTCTATCCCCCTTGCCTATTTTATTTCACTTTATAATGTTTATCATCTTATTTATTTTATTCTTAGTTGTTTTGCTATTTAGTTTAATATTTGTTGAATGGATGAATGAATTTTTTAAAAACCAAGACATTAGTTGGCAATATGAGGTCGGTAAGTTAACAGTTGCTATACATGATTATTACAGACTTGTGCGATAGTCAGAACCACATATATTAAGTACTTTGCTTATTAATAAATATAACTAGAAAGAAATTTTGACATATAAATTAATAAGAATATTTCCATTTCATTAGATACCATTTTGTCTTCTGACTAGCTTGCTGGGTTGTATGGATCAATAGAATATACTTCTCGAGTTTCTAAGTGAAGAGATCCTTCTTTAGGTCTTGTATTTGTATAATAATTGCTAAAGAGAAGAAGGAAGAAAAAAGTAAAATCTTAACTCGTTGACTGTGATTACTATAAGGATGTAACAGTTGTTTGCTTTCTATAATTCCCAACACATAGTAAGTACTTTTCATGGATGATTTCATTTTATTGTCTTAAGTATCCTATAAAGTATAACCCTATAACTCCATTTTTTTTTTTGAGTTGGAGTCTCACTCTGGCGCCCAGACTGGAGTGCAGAGGCCACTCCCGGCCACCGCAGCCTCGACCTGCTGGGCTCCGGCGATCCTTCTGCCTCAGTCTTCCGAGTAGTTGGAATTACAGGTGCGCGCTACCACGCCCAGCTGATTTTTTGATTTATTGTAGAGATGAGGTCTCGCTGCTCAGGCGGGTCTCGAACCCACGGGCTCAGGCAATCCACTCACCTCAGCCTCTCAAAGGCGCAGGATTACAGGCTGAGCCACCGAGCCCGGCAACTCCATTTTCTTGAAAGACATATACAAATAAATGACTTTCTAGGCTTGTAAGTGTCCACATCAGAAGCCAACACTAGGCAAATTTACCCCAGATCCAAGACTTCTTTTTCTTTTGGAGTCAGGGTCCCACTCTGTCACCCAGACTGAAGTACAGTGGCATGATCATAGCTTACTGCAGCCTCGACCTCCTGGGTTCAGGTGATCTTTCCATCTCAGCCTTTTGAGTAGCTGGGATTACAGGAATGCACCACCAAAACCTGGCTTATTTTTTCATTATTTTTGTAGGGACAAGGTCTTGCTATGTTACCTAGGCTGGTCTCAAACTCCTGGGCTCAAAGGCTTGTCCAGTCTCAGCCTCCCAAAGTGCTGGAATTACAGGGGTGAGCCAGCATGCTTGGCCAGATACAGGACTCTTAATGGCTAACAGCTACAACTCCAAAATTGAACTAAAAATGAAAAGGAAGCTTTTATTTTAGAATAGGATAATAAGTTTACCCTTTGGGACACAATCTTCTAGTTCACCCAAAAAGGAAATTTTTATATTTGGTGTTTAACTCAAAACCCTTATATCCCCTCCCACTGTGGGAGCTTTTCTGTCCTCATAAGAAATCCTGCTTTCTCAAAAAAACAAACAAAAAAAACACAAAACCCCCCTTACATAGTCATACAGCATTCAAAGCTTTGAACAATTTTCAAGAGAATGATTTTACTTTCATTCTTGGAAAGTACATATATTTTACTATACATTTAAAACTGTTTATCAGAATTATTGAAATACAATAAAATGTGATTATACTATTCCGTAGAGCTCTGATATAAAGTGTTACTTTTTTCCCCAAAATTACTGGGGAAGAAAGATTACTGCTAAAAGTTGTTTACAGCATGTCATTCACTACCATATTCAAGAGGTCAGCATATTGGAGGTACATTAAGAATATCATAAAATGGTAATTTTTAGGTCCATGTGAGCCTCAGGCTTTGTTGACTTAGATGACTAGAAAAGAAGAAGCACAGTCCCTTTCACATATCTGGATGGCTTTTAAAAATATTTAATTTTATCCCTAGACACTCATTTTTAAATGGTTATTCATCACATTGACAAAAGGTGTTTAAGGCAGCTCAAATGTTTATATCAATTAACAGAAAATGAATTGAAATGGGTTGTTTTTGTTTTAGAAAATAAAAATAAGTAATCGACATTTAGGAAGTAGGTTGAGCAGATCTGTTGGTTCATATAAGGTACTTATAGTGTATGATATAGTCATGTTAATAAGCAAAACTAGACTAGAACATTATGAATTATTTGTTTGTATGCCTTCCCCAAATTTCAAGTTTTCCTACACATGCAATACTCTGATAGCATACTTAGTAGCATGAAGGAAAGAGATAGAGACCACATTTTCTATTTATTTAAGTTTCTAATTACTCTTGGCTAAAATTATCTTCTCACTTCCTGTGAGGAAGGCATGCAAATGACATCCCTATTTAAAAAATTTTTTTGAGACCCTTTTCTCCCTTGAATTTCATGAAATGACTCTCTCCTACTTTTCCCTCTGTCATTGGCTGTTCCTTCCCCTCCTACCTTTCAAGTATGACTGTCCCTCTGAGGTCTGTTTTCATTCTGATTCTTATCCCTTCTGTTCTTTTTGGTCCCACACCTTCCATTGTGATGTCAATGTTACTCGCCTGAGTCCAAGCTTTCCTCCCAAGTCCTATAACATGAGTACCTCAAAGTAACAACTCAGAACTGAACTCAGCAGCTTTCCCCCACTCAGCTGACCCTCTCCTCTTTGGGGAATCACTGGGTCCACCTAGTCCCCGTCACGTGAGCCATTCTGTGTGCCTCCTTCTCCCTACATCCAGCAAGTCACAAAGTCCTGGAAAGCCTATCCTTTTAACAGCAAAAATTCCTCTTATGTCTGTTCTATCCTCCTGATCCCTGCCATTACTGCTTTGGTTGAGAGCCTAATCTCCCCATTGTTTTGAAAATGCAAATCTGAACATGCTATTGCCTTGCTTAATATCCTACAGGATAAACTCCAGCTTCTTGTCATGGCTTGCAAGGCCTTTAATGATCTAGCTCTGGGTGAACTTTATAGATGTCCCCAATGTATGTTAAATGGAACATTAGTCCCATGAGATGTTAAAAGCATCATGTGAAAAAAAGAGTTCTACAGCCCAATTCGTTTGAAAAACTCTGGTTAAAAACAAGACAGATTTCTTTATTGCCGGATTTTAAATATTCCATTGCCATTGTGAATCTCCCCAAGAGAAAAATATAGTGTGCAGTGTTTCCCAATCTTATTTGGCCATAGAACACCCTTTCTCCTGAAGTCATTCACAAAACCAGGGTTG
This sequence comes from Carlito syrichta, assembly GCF_000164805.1. NCBI lineage: Eukaryota > Metazoa > Chordata > Mammalia > Primates > Tarsiidae > Carlito > Carlito syrichta. Next base: position 625,251 of record NW_007254146.1, on the reverse strand, counting down.
TGTGGCATGCATTCTGTGTAAACACTACAGTCAAAGTACATGCTGATTGTAGAATGTGGCCAGACTTGCCATACTCAGGCCCTCCCAGGCCTACACCAAACTTCTTAGGATAATACATGCCATCAGTATATAGTTTCAGGGCAACCCCTTTGTGTCTGATGCCTAGACTAGGCATTATACAATGGCATCAGATGACACTGGTGGCATGGTCGGTGATAGATCCATGTGTCTTGGCATGCTATGTAATTTTGCTGGAGTGTTAGGTAACATGTTTGAGGTGGTATGATTTGGTCATTCCCCACTTGAAGTTACCTGAGACTTGGTAAGACCTCCTCCCTAACACTAGCATATACAGAGACTCAAGAACCTATAACACAGAACACTTCCAGGTGGACACCTGATGGTATCCTTTGCTAAAAATGTATCTTTTACACATATCAGTATGCTATAGTTTCCACAAGATTTGTGTCAGGAATTTTTTTGTTTTATGCCATGTCTCCACCTAAGCCTACACCCTTTTTTCTTCAACTACCGCGACATACAAACTATTTCCCATCCATGTCAAATTAGTTATGTCGTTCTCACAATTCATGATGGAAAGTCAAGCTGCTGGGCCTTATTCAAACTGCTCCTTTCTGGACTGCCTTTCTCTACCTGTCTACACTCTCTTGAGACTCACCTGAAATATATCCTCCATTATGGAAATTTTTCTTATTAAAACTCCCGAGTATTACCCACTCACTTTGCATTCCCACCAAATATGGCAGCGTTATTCTAAGGGATTTATTTATTTATGTGTTTGTTCTCTACCAAGTTGGGATCTCCCTGATGACAGAGCCCATGTCCTACTAGGCTTTGTGATTCTAGCCTAGTATAGTGCTAAGACATAGAAGGCACTCAGTAGTTATTGTAAAAGAAAAGAATGAGCAGACACAGTCCCTATCTCTTTTCACACCACTTCTGTTTCTAACATGACTGGTGACATTTTTAAAAAGTCATGTCTATATATGCTAGATAGTGTAACATATAGAAGTGTCTATAGCTATAGTAGTGATTTCTAAAAGGGGAAAATACCTTTTGTGACTAAAAATAGAAATATACTTTTTTCTGTAGCATAAAAAAGAAAAAAGCATCCAGTATCATTTTTAGTGATAAAACACTTTGCATTAAAAATTAAGGAGATAATATGCCAATATTTCCTACTATTATTGAAGATTTTCCTTAAACTTCTAGTCAGTGCAATAAAATGGGAAAAAAGAACAAGTGAATGAAAATGTACAACTAAGCTGGGCTCGGTGGCCCAGCCTGTAATCCTGCGCCTTTGGGAAGCTGAGGTGAGTGGATTGCCTGAGCCCGCGGGTTCGAGACCCACCTGGGCAGTGAGACCTCATCTCTACAATAAATCAAAAAATCAGCCGGGCGTGGTAGCACATGCCTTTAATTCCGGCTACTCGGAAGGCTAAGGTGGAAGGATTGCCGGAGCCCAGCAGGTTGAGGCTGCGGTGGCCGGGAGCGGCCACTGCACTCCAGTCTGGGCAACAGAGTGAGACTACAACTCAAAAAAAAAAAAAAAAGAAAAAGAAAATGTACAACTAGTGGGAAATGAGATGACAATAATAATAATTGGTAGAAAATATAGTTTTCTACTTAGATGACTTGGTAACTCACTGAAAAACTATTAAAACTAATAATTCTCCAACCTAGGTGACCATCTGTGGTGGAATGAATAAGGAAAATGTGATACATATTTACCCTGGAGTACTACACATTCATAAAAAAGAACAAAATCATGTTCTTTCCAGCAACATGGATGCAACTAGAGGCCATCATCCTGAGCAAATTTTCAAAGAAACAGAAAACTGAAGGCCATATGTTTTCCCTAAGAACAAGAGGTAAACACTGTATGTACTTGGACACAAGGATAGGAACAACAGACACTAGGGCACTCCTAAAGCAGGAAGGGAGGAGGGGGTATTAAGGGCTGAAAATAAACTCTGGGTACTGTTTCTATCACCTGAGTGATGGGCTCAATATAAGCCCAAGCCTCTACATCACGCAATATTCCTATGTAACAAAACTTCACATATACCCCCTGAAAATAGAAAATTAAGAGAATAAACCATATATATTCATGGATTTCCTTTAAGTTTTTCTTAATAAAAGCTTTCCACTAAAATGGCAAAAAAAAAAAAAAACTGTATAAAGGTAAACTTTCTTAGATACCATTTGAAATTAATTATAAGACATAGCCAAAAATGATTCTATTTATAAAGGCAATAAAAATAAGATACTTAGATGTTTATCTAGTTTATATGAAGTAAACTATTAAATTTTAACAGCATTACTCAAGAGTGAATCCTGAACGTTTACCATAATACTATAAGAAAGGGAGTGGCTAGCTGGGCTCGGTGGCTCAGCCTGTAATCCCGCACCTTTGGGAGGCTGAGGTGAATGGATTGCCTGAGCCCGCGGTTTCGAGACCAGCCTGAGTAGCGAGACCTCATCTCTACAATAAATCAAAAAAAAAAAAAAAAAAAAAATCAGCCAGGCGTGGTAGCGCATGCCTGTAATTCCGGCTACTTGGAAGGCTGAGGCGGAAGGATCGCCGGAGCCCAGCAGGTCGAGGCTGCGGTGGTCGGGAGCGGCCACTGCACTCCAGTCTGGGCGACTGAGTGAGACTCCAACTCAAAAAAACCCAAAAAAACAAAAACAGAGTGGCAGTAGCGGGACACTGCCAGAGGAGGGAGAGAGGATCACACAGCATCAATAAGGGTCCCTGATCTCAAACCAGGCAAAGTGGGGACCTAAGGGAGACCCAAACTCTACCTGTATGATGACCATTTGTATACTAATCTTGAACTGTACAGTTGTACCCCACATCTTTAAAATAAAATAAATAAATAAATAAACAAATTTAAACAGCGATATAACAAAACATTTAAATCAGCCACCTATGTTTCTGGAAGGAAATAGTGACTACTTCGAAGAGGTTGGGTCTTCCTAAGTATATATAGGCTTAGGTCACTTCCTCTAAAATCCTAACATTTTATTATTATTTATTTTTTCTGGGAGATGGAGTATGGTTGTGGTGCAAATAATACTACAGCCTATCTGCAAAAACAAGTAGAAGAAAATTTCAAAATAGTTTAAAGAGGGGACAAATTGAACTATCTTGGAAAACAACTATTATAAAGCTCTCTGTATTAATAAAGTAGCCCTGGCTCACAGAGACAGACAGATCAGTGGAACATAGTCTGTCTTCCATATCTTTGTCAGTTACCTCTGAAATAAGCTCCAGATTATATAGGTACACTTTATCTGACAACAAAAGCTAAAAATGGTAAAGGGATGGTTTACTCAAAATAGGCTTTGATATATTAGAAGTTGACTATATAGAAAAAAAAGTGTAAGTGGTGGTGCTTCAGCTACCATTCCACAAAATAAATTCCTGATGGATTCAGATGTTGCAAAATAATTAAAGATAAAATGTAAAAGTATGTTTAATTTTTGTATAATAAAGCATAACAAAACATAGAAATCTAGTAATATATTTAAGTAATCATGAAAGCAATAACTGAATAAGAGAAAAGATTACTTGAACACATGGAAAGACTGTACATGTTTCTGAATGAGAAGACAGCACAGAAAAGATGCCAATCTCTTGCAAATTAATCTATAGGCTTAAACGCAATCATAATATATTTGTTTTTAGAAAATGACAAATCACCTATAGAAACAAATGAAAAGAATAGAGAAGAAAGTTCTAAAAAATTATAGTGGGGATTCCTGCCCTACCAGAAATTATAATAGTATAAAGTTATGCTAATTAAATACAAAGTGGTTTGTGATAGAATAGATGAATCAATGAAACAGAAAAAGGGGATGAGAAACACAACACAACATTAATTTTTTTGACATTAAGTTAGAACAAACTTTCTGAAAAGTCATTTGCCAATATTTGTTTATTTTTTACTTTTATTTTTTAGAGACAGGGTCTCACTCTGTCACACAGACTGGAGTGCAGTTGCACGATCATAGCTGACTGTACCCTCAAACTCTTGGGCTAAAGAGATTCTCTTGCTTCAGCCTCCCAAGTAGCTGGGACTACAGGTGCACACTATCACATCTGGCTAATTTATTTTTATTATTTATTTTTTGTAGGAATGGAATTTTTACCATGTTGCCCAGGTTGGTCTCAAACTCACAGCCTCAAGTGATCCTCCCACCTCAGCCTCCCAAAGTGCTGAGATTACAGGAGTGAGCCACTGTGCCCAACCGGCAATATTTATAAAGCATGCTAAATACTCACACATTTATTCTTAGTAATTTAAAAAAATCTATCCTAAGGAAATAAGTGCATGTGGAAAAAGGTTTATCGAAAAGCATTCCTCATATCTTTATATATTAGCAAAGTAAATGTGGAAGCAACTTAAAATGTCACAACACACAAATACATACAATAGGAAAATATGCTATTAAATGACTAGAAATAATGTCCCCCAAAATGTCAATATTACTCTACATGAAAAAAAATCAAGATAGGAGACAATGATGCCAAAATTGTTGTTTAAAACAAGAAAAGAGAAAGAATATAAGAAAATATCAGATAGAAATATACCAAAATATTTGCAGTTGTTCCCACTGGGTTTTTTGTTTATTTTCTTTCTAGTCTCCAGGCTTTTTACAATGTACCATTTGAATAAACATCATTCTATCAAATAAGCTAAGTGTTTGGGATCTTTTAATTTCTTACAGAAAGGGCTTCCTAGCACAAGACAATTTTTTCAGTTATCACATTGCAATATTCATTTCATATATATATATGAATATATATATATATTATATATCTTGTGATTCTGTGTTTAGTTTCAGGCAAGAAGCTAAAAACTTTTGTGCATTTTGGTCAAGCATGCATTTACACTTGAACTTACCGTTCTCTGTGTTTTAATATCATGTAAAGGGTGACACCAGTCAAGAAGATAAGAAGTACTGAACCTGCAGAAATACCTAAGGGAGAAAAAACAGTGAGTAACAAATGTCGGGAAAATGTGACCTATATTGTTTTGAACTGATTGTAAGGCCTATTGCTGGTGGTAGGGACGGTGTTGAATTCCTGAATAATCATACTTAGTCTTGAGGTTTTTCTGACTTAATCCAGTGCACACTTATTCCAAAGCACCAAGCACATGACTGCAGGGTTCCAGTCAACTTTCTGTTGAGTTTTTCTGTGCCTTTCAGTTTTACTAGTAACATTCTTGTTACTGAGGTGATAGGAGAGAAATCTAACAGGATACCAGGTCATCATAATTTTGCATAACAACACAATGTTCAGTTGTGAAGTATATTTTGCTACAGAAGAATAAGTCAACCTATTTTGATAACACCAAATCATGCAAAAGACCAAGAGTTAATGAAAACTAAAATATCAATTTAAAGAGAAGGAAGGATTGGCTGTTCAAATTATTTATCCAACTCTATCCCAAAGTGACATTTTTTAATGTTACATGCACATTAACGTATCCTTAAAACACCAAAAAAGATCATTTTCTATGAGTTAAAGTAAGAAAGTATTAACAGATAGGATATAAGGCCTCTAGTTTTACATATTTTAATAAAATATCATAAGAACTTTTCTTTAAATATTTAAGAAAACTTACCACAAACAAGGGGAGTGAGTAGGCCTAAGGAAAATACAAAATTACAAAAAATCAGTCTGGTAGCATAATTCAATGTAGCCCTAAGTAACATGGCAATGTCCCAGAAGTAATGCTCAGCTCCCTTCTAAATCTCTTTAAAAGATACATTGAAACACTGAGATACCCACTCTTTTGTAACAACTCACTGGGCTTTTTATTCCTCTTCCCCACTTTAATCAGGTAGGTTGTGAGAGTCCCCAATGGGGGAAAAATATACCCAACTTTATAATCAGAAATTTTTCAGGTTAGAATGCAAATATTACTGTTATAACTAAATAATTATCATATTTTTGGAGATACCGGTCAAAGTGGTAAGCACTTAATCAAGATTTAGTAAGGCTGCCTGTCTATACAGCAACTCCTTTCAAAAATATAAGCTTGTTCATTTTGCATTTTTGCTTCTTTTATGGAAGCATTCCTGTCTATTTCCTTTTATTTACTTTTGCCATCCTCAGAAAGTTGTGCTTTTTCTAGAATAGACTTCAAGTTCCTCTGTGATTGTACCACTAGTCACAGACCTATGAAGAATTAGAGAGTTAGACTAGAAGCAAAAAAAAACTGTAATTCAGAATACTTAAATTTAAAACCCAGGAGTCTCCCCACTGAGGGAGGCTCTCTACTTTCTTCTCTCCAGGTGCCCGGTACAAACCACAGTGAAGCCCTCTGCACTTACGGGATCTGCAAACAGCCAGGGGAGGGTTCCACTGGTGATTGGCCTGGCACTGGCTCTGAGGACTGCCTTCCAGGGTATAGCCCTCTTCACACTCCAGAGTTACAATAGCTCCATACTGATACATTTTTCTGGGCTCCATCCCCTTGTGGATTCCATTCATATCTGCTGGAGAGCTACAGTTGACCTCTGAAATTAAGGGAATTTAAATGAAATGGAGTCATATTTTGACCTTTTTACCCAAGAAAGCAGACACTGTTCTTAATAGAAAGGTTTATGAAATCAACTTATTTTATTCTCAGTAATGAAAGCTTCAGTGAAATGGCATAAGACAACATCCTTGGCACAGTCTTTTCATGTCAACCTTCTATCTCAATAACTTCCAGGTAAATTAAGTCAGATTATTTTCTTTCTTTTTGTTTCAGTTTCTATGATAACAGTGTTAGAAAATTTTAATGACTTTTTGGAGAAATGGTGAGGCCTGAATGGGTAACATTAAGTATTCTGAATTACTGTTTTTTCTGCTTCTAGTCTAACTCTCTAATTTTTCATATATGTGTATGCTTTCTCATTTCTTCTTTCGTCTTTTCAGTGTAGGCGCCATTAGTGTGAGATCTGGGATTTGAATCCTCACTGTGGCACTATTCAGTGTGTGACTTTGCTTGTTATAAATCTCTCCGTACTACTGGAACTTCATCTATAAAACAGGAATAATCATAGCACCAACCTCATGTGGATCTTAGGAAGACTAAATGAGACCAAACATTGTCAAGTGCTGTGCACAGTATCTGGCAAGGAGTAAAAAGCACTCAGCAAATATTAGATGTGAGCATATTACTCGTCTTTCATATGCATTGTTTATGATCATGAAAATGACTTTCTAAGACTTTTATCTAAAATGTCCCCATCATCTTATCAACACTCAGAGGAAATGAACTTAAAAAATTGTGTTTTTTAAATTAGTATTTTGTCAAATACACACCATAACTGCAACCACAATGTAAGTAAAAAAGCTGTGCTTTTGTTGCTTAATTTACAAAAGCACTTCAACTTTCTATATGAAAATGCAAACATAGGTGGTTATTCATCAAATAGACTACAGACTAAGCTACTTTCTTAGTTTGAGATATTTAGATTAATGAGTGCATTAATCCAATTTAAAGCATTTAATAATGTATTAACACAAATGCATTAAATTAAATGATCCAATTACTGTATTTCTTTGGCTGTCTTAAGTTGAAATTACCTAGCATAATATATCTATTTGGCACAAATTTAATTTCAAAATAAGAACCAAAAAATTAGACAGAACACCTTTACAATGAGGGGCAGGTTGGCTCCAGGTTCCCTCATACGTGCAAAGAAGGAGTGCTTCTCCCACTAGCAGGTAGCCTTGGTCACAGCTGTACAGGATTGACATTCCAGGGGAAAACCGAGATATGTTTCCACCAGTATGATTCCCATTGGGGGTCTTAGATGGAGGCTGACACCCTAAGAAAGCTTAGACACCAATAAGAAAGGGTCTTTAACTTGGCACAGAGGAACATACAGTCAAAACTATGTCTTTGTGATAGCAATACAGAAAGGCAGCAAACACCCCAACTAACCGGTATCCAGAAACACTCATTCATTCCACTCAGATCAAGCCACATTGGACAGAGATCTATATCATATATGATGTGAAGAAAAGGGTCAAAAGTAAAATAATGAAACATCAATGGCTGCAGTCCACAATTGTAATCCATTAGCCAACAGTTAGTCTTTTCTTTTTCCTTCAAGTAGCAGATGGGTCATATATTCAAATGCCTACAGGAGCTAGGATGTGAAGTCATCAGATATGACAAATCAGAGAGTCCCTCTCCTTCTAAGAGTGGCAGCCACTGCTCTGCTCAAGTTATTGATGCCTTGCCAGGAAGCAAAGGGGACACTCACTGCTCACAGGCTCACTATTTATCTTGAGTTGAAAATGGGTTTCATTTAAAATAAGACTACTGTGCTGGCCAAAGAAAACAATTTTAGGAAGTTGAGTTCAGTATTTGGGTCACCAATTGGCAGCCTTTGATGTAGACAGTTACTGAAAAGAATAAGGCTGCTGAATGATAATTCAAATCAGAAGAAAGACAGTGGTTCTGGTTCAATCTCCAGAACACCCAAAGTTTTCTTTCAGGATGATATTATAGAACTAAGTATCAAATTATCCAACAAAATTACTACAAAACATTTGCCCAAAAAGTATGTGCATTTTTCTTACTCTAAATGCATAAGCATAATAAGAAAATTTGTAAGAATTGATGGAGATGCCATCAATTTGAAGTTGATCATTAACCTCTCATATACCATTGCTCAACACACTGAGAAAGGAAAGGGAAAACATAATCAGATGAGAAGAAAAGGCAGAATCTTGTAAAGCCATATGATTGCCTGAGCTTTTAGATGCTTTTCTTTAGACAAAATGGCAAGTGTAGACTCAAAAATGTTTTCCTTTCTTTATTCTGTACAACATCCCACATTTTATCCCTTAAAATATCTTACCCTTTCTGATACAAGTTGGTACACCTGGCACCCATGTGTTATCGGTATGACACCTAATCAAGTGACTGCCATTCATGATGAAGCCCGGATTGCAGGTGACATATACTATGTCATTGTGGGAATAAGCAGGATATGTTTTATTGAGCTTGTACCCATGTCTGACTTCTGGGTCAGGGCACTGAGTCACAGGAGGAGATGGTAAGCACTGTGGGGGAGGTCCACTCCAAGATCCATGTCCTTTAGAGTCACTTCTGCACCATAACCTTTTCTCTCCCAGAAGATAGAATCCTTGCTCACATTCATAAGAGACTTCATGTCCATATTGAAAGTGTCCTGCTGTTATGCTGGTGTGCCTCCCATTGCCAATTACTGGTGGAGGTTGACAGTGAATAACTGCAGAAGAGATATGGGGAATTTTACTTCAGTTAGTGCATCAACCTGAACTGTCTTCATTCAGGTACAAATGACACTATACAACTGTATAGATTTCACATAACTAGAGAATTACCTAAATTTTGGAAACTGAATTATGCTTTAGCCTTATTAAATGTGATTATATGAGTAATACATACTCATTCAAACAAATTCAGAAGTACACTAAAGTATTAAGAAAGAAATAAATACAACCATGTCTCCATGATCTAGGAATATGAGCTAAATTTTATATTGTTGGCAAAATGAGCAGATATGTGGAAAATACTCAGTTCCTACTTGGCAATGTTGTTTCCTAATACCAATGTTGATTAAATACTTTAAGACTTATCTTGTTTCACCTCTACTGAAGGAGAACCTAAAGACTACAGAAGCAGTGGTAGACTAGTTCTTTGGTGGCCTGCCCTCTCTAACCCCTGACTAACACTGTCAACTTTTAATTTTTTCTAACTTACCTTTACAAAGTGAAATATTTTGGAACCAAACTCCATTCTCAGCATCTTGACACTTCTGATAAGCATATCCAGTCAACTGGTACCTGTAGAGAGACAGACTATAATGCATTTTCTCTTCCCAAGATCACATCTCTGGAACTTCATTTCTTTAAGCCATAAATAGAAAGGGACTTCTAAAGAAGAACTTGGCAGAGAAGAGATAAAATTCTTGGTCCTCCAAGTAAGAAAACTACTTTAGACTTAGAGTCACTCACAGCAGAGCCCTTTCTATGTCAAGAAAGGACTGAAGAGTCAGAGCTGCAAGTTGAGCCATTAAAACCTCACATTCTCTGTAAGTGTGACAGTGAGGAATCTCTAAAGGTAGTCACCAAGACAAGCTGAAGGTAGAGTTAATGCACATAACAAGGGGATGATCCTTTCTCAGAATAGATCATCTCATACTTACCCCTCTTGACAGGACGTATTAACTAGTCCCACACGTGAACCAACTGGAAGTTCTTGAAGATCCTCTCTCACAGGCTGACATGTTTCTGGAGGAGCAAAGATGGAATTACACTATTAATAGATGCCTCATATCAAAAAGAAAGACAACTCTGGAACTGAAAGTACCTTCACACCGTGGGGCAGAAGGACTCCAATTTCCTGAGGGCATACACTGAATGGATTTGCTTCCCACAAGCACGTAGCCGGGGTCACAAGTGTAGTCTACAGTCATCCCAGAGACAAAGAGAACTGTATTTCCACCTGTATGCCGACCATGATGGAGCTCAGGAGGCAGCTGGCAGCCTGAAGAGAAAACTCTCTAAATAAATATCAATACAGAGGAATTTCTATTCAAGAACATTAAGCAGACAACATTTGACAACAGACCATATGAAGTGCTGAAGCCAAAAAATTTACCAGTGAATGCTGTCTACACTTTTGAAGGAACTAGGTCCCTTTAAAAAGGTCCTCTCATTATCTACCCCAGATAGATCCCATATCCAAGGGAGAGTTTACATGAAGAATACAAACAACACAGAGAATATTCTATTACAGAATTTTTAAAAATGGAAAGTAATCTGTGTGCCCTCGTTTTTTTCCACCATAAAGTCCTTGGGTGGAAGGTAAAAAACAAGAATAAGAGAACAAGTATATCTCCAATGAGTTTTTACCTTTTTCACACACTGGTATTTCTGGATCCCAGGTGTTATTGGCTTTGCAACGAATCTGACTACTGCCCTTCAAAGTAAATCCATTATTACACTTGAATGTCACACTGTCATTGTAGGAATACGGGGCTTCCTTGCCAGATATCTTGTATCCATTTGCAACATAGGCATGTGAGCACTGGACAGCAGGGAGGGAAAGTTTACAGAGGGGAGCACGGCCACTCCAGGTGCCTGTCTTTTGATCGTTGCTTATACAGCGGATGGTGCTCTCTCCAATGAGGCTAAATTCCACTTCTTTTTCTGGCCCGGTGTTACATGTGTATGTGACTGTGATTCCATATGGAAAGTCTTTTGAAGAACTCCCTGTGTGTGTCCCATTGTAGATAACAGGGGGTGGTGGGCAGGTGATTTCTGGGGAGAGGAAAAGATGCTATAGAATTCTGTTCCAGGTTTAGACACCAATGAATAGAAATGAATCTGGTTATGAACCTGTTGTTTCCTAGAGGGTATGGGCAAATGTTCATGATGTGAATTATATCAAAGCTCATTATGTATGTAAAATTCAATTTAAACAGATTTCACATGAAAGAAAAAATCTTTTTAAAGGGTGACTATAACAAATTTAATTGCTTAACAAGCATTTAAAATACATTTATAAGTAAAGAAAAATTACTCTATATCTTTAAAATGTAAACTTGATTGCTGACCCAAGTTTCTAGCTGTTGTAAGATTTTTTAAATGTACAGATCTTTGTCTTTTTTATTTTAAAAATTCATAGAATAATCAACAAAAATTTTGCACTGACTGGTAGTGATCTGATAGAAAACTATTTTAATAATTATTGATGTTTACATGGGAACTCTGTCATTAAATACAGTCTCACTTTTCAGTAAGTAAAACTTTAAAAAACAAATCATCAGAGATGTATTGTGTGGTTGGGCAAAGTAAAAGCAAGCCTGGAATGAGCTGCCCAGTGAATATGCACATCGTTCAGAGTTCAGACACATGCTACTGAGTCTACATAAAGGAGCCAACTGGTGTCATTTCTTCAGACATAAACCATGTCAGCTCCTGATATTTCCAAAGTTCTACCATGGAGCCAACACAGACATAGATATAAATAATAAAAGCTTTACTCATACAAGATTAAGAAAGACAAAGTTTTTGCCTAATAAATCATTTTCACTTAAAAAACAAAAAAGAGTGAATAAGATCATATTATGGGACAGTAGAGCCCAGTAGTGAATTGCTAATTAAAAGATTTCAGGCCAGGCGCAGTGGCTCATAGCTACAATCCCAGCACTTTGGGAAGCAGAGATGAGAAGATCTTTTACGACAGGAGTTTGAGACCAGGCTGGGTAACACAGAGAGATCTTGTCTCTACAAAAAAACTAGCTAAGCATGGTGGCACACATCTGTAGTAGTAACAGCCTCTTAGGAAGCTGAGGTGGAAGGATCACCTAAGCCCAGGAGGTCAAGGCTGCCATGAACCAAGATTGTGCCACTGCACTCCTGCCTGGGTGACAGAGTGAGACTCTGACTTAAAAAAAATCTTTCTAAACAGGCACTAGGAGAATAAAAGGCACAGTGGACTAGACTTGTGCTTTCTTGAGTTCTATATTTGTGTTGACATGATATGATAATTTATATGGTTAGCTAAGAATATTTAGTGTTGATTGATCACCTACTTTGTGCTAGGCAGTTTCCTCATCTAGAAAGTAGGGATAGTATAATTTAATTCTAATAATTTTGAAGTCTGTAGTCTTATGCCAACTTTACAGATAAGAGGTTAGAGTTTCAGAGAAGTTATGTAAATTGCCTAAGGTCATACACCTATTTAAACAGCAGAAACAGAATCTGAGTTCAGATCTAATACCAATCAATTCCCTCATCTCTCCACTAAACTGTGGTCAAACCACAATTAAAATGGTGGCTATAGACTCACTGCTCTCATTATTCCTTTAACCATAAATCACAAAAGAGAATCAGTACCTAAGTACATTTAACTTAACTGACTGAAGCAGGAAAAGGTGACAAAAGAAAAAATAGCAAAACTGTGCAATTACAACTGTGGGCAAAATTAATTCCCATAACATGGTCTAAAACAGAAATCTTCCAGGAAATGCATAGATCTCACATTATTTCAGCTCCTATGTTATTTTTGCTACTCACCTTTACAAAGACGAATTTCCATATACCAAGGAACTATGCCTTTACACAGCTGATAAACACTCTCACTTAACCGGTACCTAGGACAAAGAGTTATGTTATTTTGCCATCAGGGGACCACTAAACTAAGCAAGAGTCATTAACTCCAAAGGAAACTCACCACATTCAAGACAAGAAGCAAAAGGAACAAAAATGAAGCCAACATCATCACCATCCATACATCACACAGGCATCATTTCTATGCATGGAAAAATAGCCTGACAGACACTTCCATGAGCATGTGACAGGTAAGAACTTTTGAGACAAACTCTTACATGAAGCTTGCAGTGCGAAATGATAAGCCAGACCTAGTTCAGGCTGCATCAGCCTTCACGTACCCGTCCTCGCAAGAGGAGTTAACATCTGGTCTAATAATTTGATACTGGGGTTTTGTAAAGAGTTGCCTTCCTATAGGTTCACACTCCGCCACTAAGAAAAGAGACTAGTATGAGAAATCAACTCAAGACAATATTAAAACCAGTCAAAAATCTACAGTTGAGGCCTGGCACCTTTGCACTGGGGGGTAGTGGGTATCCACGTTCCCTCAGAGGTACAATGTATGGATTCTTCTCCCACCAGCACATAGCCAGGATCACAGCTATATTTTATGGATGTCCCAGGGTCGAAGTGGACCAGGTGACTATCTTCCTTTTTCCCATTGAGGATTTTAGGAGGGGCTTGGCATTCTAAAGGAAAGGAAGAAAACAAAACTTCTTAGATAAATAAGAGAAAGAAACAGAACCAAATAAATTGACAATATACTACGATTCTACTCTGGCAGCCATTGTGTGATAGAGAATGTGTGTTGCAGCCCAGTTTTGGGTAATTTTAGATCTACATTTCTCAATCTTGCTTTCTTTTCTGCATTTAGGCTGCTGCAGGTTTTGTCCAGTTCCTACCAGGTGTTGTAACTCCTCTACTGACTCTTCTCTTCTTGCGGAATCATCTTGTATGCTTTTATAGGAGAGTCTTATATACCCCTGGGATGAGGATTTTGATGACTTCCCTTTTAAACATCACTATTAAGACAAACAAGCAGTTTTCTTCTGCCTTTTTCCCCCCAAAGAAATGGGCAAGTTAATGATTTCTAACTTATATATTCCCACAAAATGAAACAATGGTGGGGGATGGTGTTAAGAAAGCCCTCTTTAAAATTTATATTCACTGTATTTAGTATAATTGAGGGGAATATAAACTGGAAAAGGCCCTGCTGAAAGTCCATAAATGCTTCTCCATACATTTTTCAAAAGTATGAGTCAGTAGCACCTTTTCTGAGTACTAGATCACTCACCTTTTTCACAGACTGGTACCGATGGCTCCCATGTGCCCTGGGCATTACATCGGATGTGCTTGCTGCCCTTCAAGGTGAAGCCAGACATGCAAGCAAATGCCACAGTATCATTATAAATATATAGATCTTTTGGCACAGATGTCATTTGGCCTCTTTGGATCTGGGGATGAGGACACTGAACTGCAGAAGTAGAAAGTTCACAGCGTGGGACAAGGCCACTCCAGATTCCATTCTTCTGGCTATCAGCTGTACAATGGATAGTTTTCTCCCCAGTAAGGATGAAGCTCACTCCTTCTTCTGGGTCTGGGTCACAAGTGTAAGTGACTGTGCTTCCATATGGAAAATTCTCTAAAGAGTTGCCTGTATGTCTTCCATTGAGAATAAAAGGAGGTGATGGGCAAAGAATTTCTAGAGAAAGTACACAGAGAAATGACAAGATCACAGATACACTACAAGCAAAGAACACCTGGGGTGCTGATACCACGCTCACATCCTAGGACAGTGATACCTGAATCTACAATGAACCAATCAAGGCAGTTAAAGCAATAGAACTTAAAAGTATGATTTTAAAGCTTCATTCCTGAGTGTATCTACTCTGCTGAACCTTTTATTTCTTTTACCAAATATACAATCCTCTTTAGGTACATGGTGTGACTGTATCCTTAGCAAGTCTAATAGCTTTCAGAGGAGAAAAAGCCCAGAAATTTCTTTTTACTTGAGGAAGTGGAGAATAAAGAGGTCATTGAAGGATGCTTCAATGAAGACCATATCCCTTAAAGGTCTCCAGGAATCTTTATTCTATAAGTCTGTAAGCTCATGACTGAGCCAAGAGCTTTGAGTAATGCTGAGGATGCAGTGCCCAATTGGACCTCCACTGCCTTACCTACCTTTACATACTGGCATTTTGGTCCAAACAGCTTGCTGTTCAACAATTACACACTTACTAGAAGGCTGGCCTTGTAATTGATACCTGAAGACAGAAGGTTGTCATTAGAACTATTAGGCATTTTGTGACGAAGAATAACAGCTTCTACTTCAAATCCAAGACTAGTTCATTTGTTTGCGTGTACACCTACTCCTTTTATCAGCATTACCTCTCACAACCTCACCCCAGACAGTCCATAGATCCTCACATAGAACCCTTCTACAGTTTTCACAATCCACATTATGCACTCATAAACCAAATGAATGAAATCTCATAGACCCTTCTGACACTTACCCTTCATCACAGACAAAGTTTACAGTTACATTAACCTGAAGACTTGGAGGCGTCTTTACCCGTCCATTGGGAAGTTCTGGAAGTTTACAATATGCCTCTTTCAAAAACAAAAAACAAAAAACAAAACAACAAGTCAATGGTGAGAAGGCATAGCAAATAACAGAACAGTCTAAATTCTTAAAATAGATTGTAAATATAGGGTACCTTTACATGTGGGAGTGACAGCACTCCAAGCTCCCGAAGTCAAACATGTAATGGTTTTTTCTCCAAGAAGCAAGTAACCAGGTTCACAGCTGTAAGTCACAGACATTCTTGGGGAAATGGAACCAACATTCTCACCAGTATGATGGCCATTTGGGATCCTGGGAAGTGGTGGACACTGCAGAGGGAAATCTTTACACACACACGTCAGAAAAAAAAAGTCATCAAATGATGCTGCTTTCACAATCTAAATGCTGATTTAGGACACAGATTCAAATAAATGACACATGATCTATGGGAACCAGTCGTCATTAATTTTCAACCTAGCCATTTAAAGACCAAACAGGTGTGGATTAATTGTATCTATTTTATGCCATAAATTGTACCTTATTTTTCATTTTTAATTCTACTACATGAATTACATTCGCCTCGTGAAAAACTTTAATTACCAACAAAAACCCATTTTCACCTATATTCTCACCCTATCCTTTAGCTTATTCTCCGTTCCTAAAGCAGCATACTATCATTTTGATGGTTATCTTGGTAGACGTCAGTATTATAGTTTATTGAGATCTTATATGTGATTCATATATACTTCTGTGTGTGTGTACCTTATACAAGAGGGGACCCAAAAAACCCCGGAATTATCTTTTGGAGCATGGACCTCTTGCTAGGTAAGTGTTTTAGGAACCCACTGGAATCACTGCACCAGCCAACATTGTGGTGAGAGGCTCTGTTGTGGAAGAAATATTCCAAGTTGTGGCAAACAGGTGATTGGTTCTTCCATCATGATAGTCAGCACACCTGTCCACACTATGCTGAGTGTTCAGCAGTTTTTGACCAAAAACAGTATGACCCCCATATTCCATCCTCCTATCCACCCCATCTTGCCTTGAGTGACTTTTTTTTCCCTCAGTCGAAAAAGTCCTCAAAAAGAAATGTGCTGCTGATGTGGAAGAGGTGAACCAAAAAATGTCAGAAACGCTAAATGGCATCAAAATTGATGAGTTCGAAAACTGTTTTGAGCAGTGTAAAAAAGCATATTGCATCAAATGGAGAGTACTTTGAAGGTGACTGAAGTTTAAACATGCAAGAATAAATACACAATTTTTTATGAATAAATTTCAGGTTTTTTGGGTCCCCCCTTGTACATATTATTTGATTCTTGCTTCCTTTAATTAATAATATGTCTATGATATCGTTCCATGTCAATACACATAGGTCTACCTGAATCTTTATGAAGACTTGTTTTCTAGAGCCACTCTATTTTGTGACTATCTTAAGAGCTCCTACCTCCAAGACTATCTATCAATCCGTCAATCAATAAATAGAATCATATTTTTAATAATTTAATAGTTTTTTCAGCTTTTTAATCCACTTAAAATTTACCACTTTGTTTTTTATTAAGAAAATAAATAACTGATTTTGATGGTATAATTTTGGTCAAATACTGCCAATTCTGTAATTGTAGAACTGAAATTCAGATTTATCATAAATAAATCAAATCAACATAAATCAAATCAAATGAGAAGGGATGAAGAATTTACAGAAGTCCCTATTTTCAAAGGCATTTGATCTGAAATGTGATGGCTCAAGAGGACTTGGGGAGATAGTGAATTACTTCAGATTATGTTTACAGAGATCACAGAGAGCAAGGTATCTTCTGTGCCAGACTATATTAACAGCAATTACTGAATTATTTTTAAGTTTCTTGGGTATATGTTCACTATTAGATCCCATTTCCCCCCCTCATTTAAAACAGTAATCCAGATATACAGTTTAAAACCACCCCATTCCCACAGCCCCAGTAAACTCTGGCCCCATCTTTGTGCACCTCCATTATTAGATATGTTCAATTACACTTACTTTAAACTCTTTTGTTCAATTCATGTTTTTTGAATGAATAGTTATATTCCTCCATGACTAAGAACAACAAGGAAACTGTATTTTCCCTTTCCCTCCCTTCCTCCTTCCATCCCCCTCATTACACATGACACTGCTCATCCTTCAGAAGAATGCAAGACATGGTCTACATGGAAATGCAAGACCCAGCCTCTCAACTCAGTTTTATTTTCATGCTTACCACTCTCACAGGTTGGTAGTTGTGTTGGCCCCCACAATCCATTTGCTTGGCACCAAACAGATTTGTTTCCTTTCATGGTGAAGTTAGTTTTACAAGTGAATGTCACAAAATCACCATGTCTGTATGATGGTCTAGAGCCTTTAATTTTGTATCCTCCTGGTACTGTAGGCTCAGAGCAAGTAGAATATTTATTGTAATATTCACATATAGGAGCAGCTTTATTCCAGATTCCTTTCACTTTGTCTTTATCTATACAAATAATAGTTTTTTCTCCGATGAGGCGGAACGCAGATAAACAAGTGTACCTTATCACAGTACCAGGAGGTATGGGGTTGGAATGATGACTACTCCAACCATTCTGGATACGAGGAGGAGGGTCACAAGAAATTCCTGAAAAGCAGAAGAGGAACTCGGTAGGCACACTGCTCATGGCAACAAAATATTCAAATTTATATTAGATAGTCAAATATAGGTCATATCACTTTTTCAGAAAAAGAATTAGAAACTTCTTACTCATAGTCTCTCCTTCTTCCCAAGCACCTAAATTCTTACCTCTCTTGATACTCAGCAAACAAACACAAACCATCTTGATCAAGCAATAACAATAAAATAGATTATATCCAAAAGTTCTGAGTCTAATCAGTTTCAAATATGAAACAAAAGGCAAATATAGCACATAAAAATAATATATGAATGATATGCTAGTTATTTGTGGGGAGGTACCATGGACTAAGGAAATATGAGTTCAGTAGACCTGGTTTCAAACCCCCACTGTCATTCAATAGCTGTGTGACCTTAGGCAAGTCTTACCCTCTTTAAGCCTCCAAGTATACTCTTAAAAGAGTATGATTACTCCTTTAAGTAAATATACTGCTATTTGAGAATAGAAGTATATTTAAATATCAAATTTATAAATCACTTTCTTCTTCAAACAAGTCTGAGATGGGAACAGGTGAAAGTCAGAGAATGAACATGGGCAAACAACACAAAGGTATACACGGAGCTCCCAAAGTTGTAGCCAGACCCAACCCTTCAGTGTCCCACAATGCTATTGGAGAAGTCATAGGAACTGGTTCTAAGAATAGCCATTACCATTGGGACTCAGATCTCATGTAGGTCTCCTTCTATCATTTCCTCAACTGCTTAGCTTCCTCCATTAACACCTACAAATGTTTCCAAGTGTCTTCTCTGTGTAAAACAGCAAAATTCTATAAGGAATGTCAGAGTTTGACCTCAACAAAGGCAAACTTCATGATCCTGACCCTTACTTGTACCAGTTACTCTAGCCAATAGATTTAAACTGTAATGATCAAATGTAAATAAAGACAATATCAAATTATTTTCTACAAGCTGGGAAATGAATTTACATGTACAATATTTAATCAGTAGCAATGATATTGTCTAAGATGGAACTAAGCTCTGAAAACAGCAAAAGCAGAAGTGTGCTTCATAGCATGACTTCCATGGTGAAAAGAGACAACAATCACACTTCCTGGAAGAAAAATAATGGGAAAATCTTTCCCAATAAGGATACCTGAGGACTCTATTCCTTTGGAGAAATTAGTCCTCTTTAGTAATAAAATTGCCCAAATCCAGGTAACAGGACAGAATTTCCAGAGATCAGTTCCTCTTGCATATCAAAAAATGGAAGGGTAGTTTAGGAACCAGTAAGTAATATGAATTTTCTTGAGGGTCACTGCACCCTCTTCACATCTTTCAGTAATCAGGAATGAAACTCAGAGTAGATCATGACTAGATCTAAAATAGAAAATGTGGGCAAGACATTCCCACACATCCCTCAAACCATGTTACAAACGAACTAGGTCTAAGGGGTTTTACCTGGAATGGCTTGGAAATCCACATGAAATGAATGAAAAAACAAATATATAGGATAATAAAAATAAAACTGAAAGATCAGAAAGCAGGTAGGAGGGGAAATTATTGTTGAGAATAAGAACTCAATATAATCAAATACCTTAATACCAGGTTTCCTGGCTATTTGATAAGCAAATTTTTGTTTGTTTGAGCCCAGCTGATTATTTGTGGCTAATTATTTGTCCAGGCTGGTCTTGAGCTCCTGGGCTCAAGCAATATTTCTGCCTGGGCTTCCCAAAGTGCTGGGATTACAGGCATGAGCCACAGCACCTGGCCTGATAAGAAAGTTTGGAATGACAACGTGAAAGTTGTCAGAATCAAAACAGAGTCACTAAAGTTAAAAAACAAAACAAAAAACTGACTAATAGAGCCAGAGAAGGCCATGAAAAGAAGGTTCTCATACTTGCTTGCCTGATAACAAAAACGACCACAAAAGATAGCAAAAATCTTGCACAAAGGCCATTTTAACGTTACACAAAAAATAATAATTCTGCAAGAACATTTGTCCAACTGCCTGTCTAATCTCAGACTGACATCACCCTTAATACTGATCTTCATAGCCAATTGTAATGATTTCAAAACAATTATATAATCCTCATTTTTTCCTTTAAAAACCTCTATCTTCCTTTACCTCCCTAAACACACACACAAATTACCATGGCATGTGCATTCACACTGCAATGCTCTATTCCCAAATAAATATCTTCGACTTGTAGAGAGCCACTCTGTTAATTAGGTTGATAACAATTATACATATCAACCAAGGTGCAGTCCTAAACACAGGAGAAAGGATACTATTTCTTTTTTTTTTTTTTTTTTTTTGAGTTGGAGTCTCACTCTGTCGCCCAGACTAGAGTGCAGTGGCCACTCCCGGCCACCACAGCCTCGACCTGCTGGGCTCTGACGATCCTTCCGCCTCAAGCCTTCCGAGTCGCCGGAATTACAGGCGCGTGCTACCACGCCCGGCTGATTTTTTTGGTTTTTGTTTTTTATTTATTGTAGAGATGATGTCTTGCCAAGTGGCCCAGGCGAGTCTCGAACCCACGGGCTCAGGCAATCCACTCACCTCTGCCTCCCAAAGCGCGGGATTACAGGCTGAGCCACCGAGCCCAGCTAAGGATACTATTTCAATGTGTATTTATTGAATTCCAAGTTACATGCTGATACTAGGGATTCAAATCAGGCAGACAGAGAAAGCCTTGCTCTCATGGAAGTTATATTCCAGTGAAGGAACAAACAATAGACAGTAAATAAGTAGACAAGAAAGTTTCAGATAGTGATAGGTGGTCTGCAGAAAATAGAACACAATTATATATAGGAGAGCATACGGGGTCTGGACTATTCCAGACAAGAGTCATAGAAAACCAACAAGGGGCTTAGCCTTGGATATTGAGAAGGAGCCAAGCAAAGGATGATCTGTAGGAAGAAGTTTTCAAAAGAGAGGATAGCTAGTGCAACTGTGTTCAAGGAATAAAGAGAAGGCAGTGTGGCTGGAGCAGAGAGAGTGAGAGGATTAGCAGAGAATTTCAGAGAGCAGCAGTGGCCGCAGAGTGAAGAATTAGGGGCATAAGTTTTATTCTAATATAATAGGAAGCCCTCAACAGGCTTTTTTGCAAGGAAGAACAGGATCTGATCCCAGATGGAAATAGGTTTGTAGATCTGCTGATTGGAAAATGAAAGAATTCCTATTTCAGGTTTTTCTTAGTGTAGGATAAGGTTAGCTTGCCAGTGAAGGCTTGCATGAAATCTAAGAGTACTGGAAATTGGAATCTGTTTACGCAAATAGACAAAAGGAAAAAAATGGGAAAACACTAAGAAGAAAATTTGCTTCCCATTGACTTGGTTTATAGCTGTGTGCCTTATGGAGGCTTGCTTCAGAATCTTCTAGAGAGTGCTTGCTAAACCTCTGCGGCCTGTGCTATGCTCCAAACCTATGACTTTCTGGGGGAGGGAGGTGGAACCCAGGAACCCATATTTTAAAAAGGTACTTTTAGAGTTGCTTAGGCTTACTCAAGTGCAGGAAGTGGCCGAGAGTCAAAAGACCATCTGTGAAAGGTACAAAGTAGCAGTAAAAGCCAGTAGGGGGAAGTGGGCAGGGCATGAACAATGAGTGACAGGTGGGCAAGAGTATGGGTAGCACATACATGACAGGGAACAGGGAGGAGTCAGGAGGGACATGCTTAGGTGAGATTCAATTCCAAAGGGCTTGAAAGTTCACAGAGACTAGATTTTCTCCCGCAGGCAGTAGGGAGCCCTTTTAGATTTTTGAGCAAGAGAGTGGAACGAAAATATATAATTTAAACAATTTTGGCTCTGATTGGAAAGGTTAAAGAGTGACTGACAGAGGAGAATAATAGACACAGGGAGCTCCAAGAAAAGTGAAGAATGGGAGGGGGGTATGGGTTGAAAAATTACATATTGGGTGCAGTGCTCACTATTTGGGTGAGGGGTACACCAGCAGCCTAGACTATGCAATATATCCATGTAATTAATCTACAGAGGTACCCTCTGAATCTATTTTAAAAAAATTAGTATGACATAATATGAAAAAAAGAGTGATCTATAAGAAAGGAGGTTGTTACACAGATCATTAGAATATTGGTATTGTATAAGAATGATAAAAAGACAAACAAGAGAAGCATATTAGTTGATGGGTAGACCTGGTCTTTCACAGTTCTGTGGTTAAGTGACCAAGACAATGACATTGTGTAACTTCAAGGGGATGATGAGTTGTCAGGGCTGGTGAAGGATTTGACTTTCAATTGATAGTATCGACTCTGAACTTTAGAAATAGGTAAGAAGTCAGGTGAAGGACTGTACCCTGTGGAGGAGTTAGATAGTTATGAATATGTGTCTGCTCAAAGGGAGTTAGTATATAGAAAAGGAGAGAGATGAAGATAATGGAAATGTTTATAGGTCAGGAGACAGTTACATGTCAGGATAGCAGACAGAGTAACTTGTAATAAACCAACATATGCAATATCCCTGTCGCCTTAACAAACTGAAGGTGGCCACTTAAATGCCCACTCCATAAAAACAGGTCCACACAGGAGGCTTATTACTGATATTTAGTAGCAAAAACTAACATCTAACTTTCATTTGCTTAGTTTCACCTGATACTCAGGGCAACTCAGTGGGGTGGCAGGACAATTTTTCACTAGTTTCACTCTACAGATGAAGAAGCTGAGGAGCTATAAGCCTACGTGCTATATGACTTGCCAAAACCACTCAGTTATTAAGGTCCGCATACAGTAAACGTCTTGGACAGTAGGAATTCACTGTCCCTGGAGATAATTAGAAAGCTAGATTCATCTTATAGCCAAGAGACTCTAATCTTAACAAACTGTAATACTTGAAAATCAAGCCAATCTTTAAAAAAAAAAGTTCTAAGAAACGTTGGATGAGACCTCCCGGAAGCCCAAACCATTACAAGAGATAAGTAACACGAAGAAAAGTGCAGTTTTAATTCACGAGTCAACTTTAAAAAAATAACTACAGATATTTACAGTTTAGGGTCTCTTTACCAACATCATATCAACGTTCTGAAAATCTGAAACCCATGCTTGGGAACCAATATTATTTTTATTGAGGTAAGGGAGCGGAGGCTCCGCTTTTCCTGGGCAGTACGGGGCTCGGTGTGCCCAGAAACCCCACGCGAAGCTGAGCGCGCCGCCTGGGTGGGTTTTGGTTACGTGGCGAGCGGTAGCGCTACAGTTCTCCGGGCACCCGCGGAACCCCGGGGGGCGGGGAGCCCAGGGAGGCGGCAGCGAGCACTCCCGCCGCCACCCGGGAATATCCGACAGCGCCTCTCTGTGGCGAAGCCCCCAGTTCTGGAGGTCCCAGCTCCTGGAGAATCCAGTGTGGATACTGAGGACCAGGCGGCTACAGGGATCCTCTAAAGTTAACCAGCGGCAGGCAAGCATCCAGCACTGCCCACGCTTTCTCGCTTCTGGCTGCCTGCTTTGTATCGCGGCACAGAGACCTTCCCTGCCCCCGACGCGTCTTGCCCCCGCGCTCCCCCTCCCAGCTCACCGAAGACCCCCGGCGCGACGAGAGCCAAGAAAGCCCAGGGCAGGCACGAGGCGCCCATGCCACCGCGCGGCCCCCGCGGCGGGATGCGTTCCGAGACCAGCGAGCTCCGGCAGCTCCTGGAGGGCAGGGCTGGAGGACCAGGCAGCTGCGAGTAAGGGGAGGCGGGCCCTTAAATAGTGTCTGGCACCATGTGCTAGGTTTGCGCGCACACCTGCAGGTGGCCTGGGGGCGGACGCCTGGCGGGTCAGGATGGGAGAGGCGGGGTGGCACGGCCCGCAGCGGCGGGAGGGAGAAGGGACTCTCAGCCACTCTTCGACTCGGACTCGCCCCTCAGTGCGGGGGACTCTGCAACTTTTGTGACCTTGCAACCCACTTTTTTCTTTTTTAGAACTGAAACAAAAATTTCGCGCAATAGTACTCGCCCTTACTCATCTACTATGCAGTGCCCTGCTATGTATGCTATCCTTATTCTTTTTAAATTTCCTGGTTTGAAAGATCTGAGTATCACATGTTCTCACTCATATAGTGGACTTGGAACATCTATCATTATACTGTAAGAAAAGGATTGACAGTGGTGGGAAACTATGGGGGGAGGGGGAGGGAGGGGAAGGGAGGTGGGATTAACGGTAGTTCATATCTATCTGGGGACAGGGGGACACCCCTTATCAACAAGGGTGCCTGAATGATGCATATTTGTATACCTAACCCTTAACTATACCCCACAATTTAAAAATAAAAAGTGTTAAAAAAAAAAATTTCCTGGTTTGGATCCAGTAAACTCATTTGAAAACCCACTAATGGATTCCACCTCCTGTTTGAAAAAGCAGTGTAAGTTCACTTAGGAAATTGAGGGACAGCAGCCACCTCTATTATTAAGCTCTTTTTATTTGGAAGTAATTTCTACCGAGGTTTCAAGAATAGTACAAAGAATTCCCATATACTTGTCACTCAAATTCTCTAAACGTTGACATTTCACTATATTCTCTTTACCATTCTTTCTCTCTAGATTTAGATATTTACATGTACAAATACATGATTTTATAATTATGATTATATAATTATTACTTTGGAACCATTGGGGATAACTTCCAGGCTCTTATCTCTCCTCTAAATACTTGTGTGTATCTTCTAAAAACAAGAATATCTTTCATAACTATAGTACAAGGATTAAAAATAAAACATTTAACATTAACACAATGCTATTTTATTTTCTTTTTGAAGTTTTAAAATTTATTTATTTTCCTTTACTTTAATAGATTTAGGGGGTACAAATAATTTTTGGGTATAGCTTTGTCACTATATTTATATAGTGACAAAGAAGTGTACCCCCATCCCCACCTGTGCACATTGTACCTGATAGGTAATTTTTCATCCCTCCACCCTTTCCCTTTCCCCATTCTGAATCTCCAGGGTCCATTATGTCATTCTCTAGGCCTTTGCCGATCCTTAGTTTAGCTCCTTCTTATAAGTAAGAACATGCAGTGTTTGGTTTTCTGTTCCTGCATTAATTCACTTAGGATTATGTCCTTCCATCCATCCATGTTGCTAGAAAGGACATTATTTCATTCTTTTTGATAGCTGAATGGTATTCCATAGTGTATCTGTACCATGTTTTCATTATCCGCTGATCAGTTGATGGACATTTAGTTAATTCCAGATTTTTTGCGATTGCAAATTGTGCTGTGATGAACATGTGGATGCAAGTGTCTTTTTTATATAGCAACGTATGTCCCTTTGGGCAGATACCTAGTAGTGGGATTGATGGATCAAATGGTAGATCTACTTTTAGTTCTTTGAGAAATCTACATACTGATTTCTATAGAGGTTGCACTAATTTAATCTCCCACCAATAGTAAGCATTCTCTTTTCTCCACATCTCCACCAGCATCTATTTTTATAACTTTATTATAGAGATGTGAGGTACAAGTTAGTATTAGGTACATAAGTAACCTATGTGCAGGTGAAGTTTGGGCCTCCATCTGGTCCTCACTTCCCCTGGTTTAAGACCAGGTACCCTTTGTGCAGTTACATGCTCCCTACTTCCTCCCCTGGCAGTGTCCCATGACTGCCAATCCCTCCTTTGTGCTATTGTGATTAATATTCTGGTCCCACTTATGAATGAAAAAATGTAGTATTTGGTTCTTCGTTTCTGTGATAGATCACTAAGTATGATTATCTCCTACTCCATTCAATTTGCAGCGAAGTCCATGACTTTGTCCTTCTTTATGGCTGCGTAATATTCCATTGTATATATGTAGCACATTTTCTTTATCCAGCCCACTTTCTCTTTTTTGTTATTTTCTTGTTTATTTTTTATAGTTAAAAAGCCCATTAAAATATTCTTTTTATTGTATTTGTTTTTTATTTTTTACTTTATTATAAAAATGTGAGGTACAAGTCAGGATTAAGTACATGAGAGGTTTACGAGAAGGTGAAGTTTTGGCCTCCATCTGGCCCTCACTTCACCTGGTTTAGGATTCAGCATTCTTAGTGAGGTTGTGTGGCTTATGTGCTCCCCATCTCTCTCCCTCCCCTGGCAGTATCCCTCTACTGCTGATCCCTTTCTTCTAGTATTGTGATATATGCTCACAACCCACTTATAAGTGAGAACATGTGGTATTCAGTTCTTTGTTTCTGTGATAGATCACCAAGTATGATGAACTTTAAATCCATTCAAGTTGCTGCGAAGTCCATAATTTTGTCCTTTTTTATAGCTGTATAATACTCCATTGTGTATATGTACCACATTTTCTTTATCCAGTCTGTTTTTGATGGGCAACAGGGTTGGTTCTATGTCTTTTTTGTAGAACAATTTCTGTTCCTCTGGATATAGTCCTGAAAGGAGGATCGCTGAATCGTATGGAAGGTCAATTTCTAGTTCCTTTAGAAATCATCACACTATTTTCCATAAAGATTGAACTATTTGTACTCCCACCAATGATTTAGATGCTTCCCCTTTTCTCTGCACCCGCACCAGCACCTGTTGTTTTTTGATATATTAATGATCATAATCCTTACTGGAGTTAGGTGATATCTCAATGTGGCTTTGATTTGCATTTCTCTGATAATTAGTGGCTGAGTATTTTTTCATGTATCTGTTGGCTACTTGTATGTCTTCTTTTGAGAAATATCTATTCATGTCCTCTGCCCCCTTTTTAATAGGGCTGTTTGGTTTTTTCCTTTTGGCTCATGTGAGTTCCCTGTAGATCCTGGATGTTAGGCCTCGGTCAGATACACAATCAGCAAATATTTTTTTCCATTCTGTGGGTTGTCTCCCTACTCTGTTGATGGTTTCTCTTGCTGTGCAAAGGCTTTTCAGTTTGATGATGCCCCATTTGTCTATCTTATCTTCTATGGCATTCTTTTTGGGAATTTGATCAAGAATTGGTTGCCTAGTTCAATGTGCAAAAGAGTGTTTCCTGCATTTTCTTCTAGGATTCTTATAGTTTGAGGTTTTACATTCAGGTCATTGATCCATTTAGAGTTGATTCTTGCATATGGTGATAGGTAGGTTTCCTGTTTCATTTTTCTACATGTGGTCAGCCAGTTTTTCTCTTACACATTTAAAAAAATATAATGGCCCTTCTGACTGGTATAAGGTGGTATCTCAGTATGGTTTTAATTTGCACACAATGCTATTTTATAAGTTACCGACAGTATTCAAATTTTGACACTAACTTCAATAATTTTGTTATAGCAAAACAATACCACCACCCAAACCAACCTTTTTTTTTCTGGTTCAGAATTATTACAGGATCATGTCCTTTTTTTTTTTTTGGTCAACGAAAGAAAAGTTTATTTAAAAGTAATTTAGAGAGAGAAAGAGAAGGGAGAGAGAAGATTCACCTCCCCAAGGTGGGGGAGGGGGCCAAAGCCAGGAAGCATGGCGTGACAACTATAGCTTTAAGACCACATGGCCATGCCAGAGTCTAGCATGGCAATGGCCATTGGTTGCTTGTGGCTGAGTCCTTTTAACCATCTCCCTTGTTGGGGGAAGATTATTAAGGTGATTGGGTGGTGGTCTGCTCAATGTCATTACAAAGGGGCAGGCAAGCACAGATACTGACGTCAAGTGATGGACAGCAGGCAGATGGGTGGGTTAGTCACATGATTACTGCCATAGTGGGGTTTATTTGTGTCACTAGTTCACAAAGGGCTGATTAGGTTAACACTGGTGGGAGTTTTCCTGCAAGAGACTCGTTAGACATTTGCAATTCACAAACTCAAGACATTTGCAACTCACAAACTCTTTAACCAAAGGTGGTCATATTATTACTTTTATGACTTTGGTCAGCCAAAGGGTGATCTTTGATCCTCAGCCTTGACAAGGAACCTAAACATTTATTAGACATTATTATGCTAAACCATGAACTGAAAGGTTGGGCTGTCCTGGTCTTATATCTACTGGAGATTTGCCAAGGTGAATGGGATAGGCTGCTGCTTGTTCTGCAGTAGAATGTCTGAATGCTTTCTAGTGGTTATGCTGAGGCAAAAGACTAAACTAAGAATAAGCTAAGTTTTTTCTAGCTTTCTGTAGGTACCACCTTTCATTTCCACCTCTTGCTATTTTAAAAATATTCTTATTTGTACCTGGGAACAGGGACGAAGGTCAGGCTTCTGTAGCTACTTCCTGCTGCACATGGGGCGTAGAGCTGTCCCTACCTGTCTAGAACAAGAGAAGGGGATGAGAGGATAGGAGCCCATGGAGTTAAGTATTTTTAGTATTTGTATCCAAAGTATTGACTATAAGAATGAATATTATTATAATAAAGGCCATTATTGTTATTGCTATAACATAGCAAGTTTTTGATGTTTAGTAAAATGTATTTACAGTTACCCCAGTGGGTTGATACCAACTACAGGAGTCCAGGCAGTTCTCACTGTTGCACCAGTAAATTCCTGAGTTCATATGTTGACTTTTGTCCCCACAGCTTGTCTTTTAGCCTTTTGGGATTGTGATAAGAATTTATAGATAGTTATAAGGAGTTTTGTTAATAATGACTTAAACAAGGTAATATAGCTACTTTGACAAAGTCTGAAGAAAAATTTAAAACATTAGAGACATGTAGTTAGGTTGTAGCTTATACTGAGAATTTAAAACAGGTAAACATTGGCAAGAGAAAACAGTTTCCTTCATTTTTATAATATGTTGGATTAAATAATCTTTGTCCCTGATCTGAGGTAGTTGTGGCTCCTAAAATTTTTTTGTTTGTTTACCCTATAAGAGTTGAAGTATTAAAAAAATTTTAAAAGCATAATGTTATAATACAAGATTAAAGTAGTTCTTGTAAAAGTTACTTATTTAGCCAAAGCGATAGTCCAAAGATTTCGAAAAGAAAAAAAAAAAACCACCTTGCTTTTTTCTAACAAAGACAGTGGGGGAGAAAAAAAAGCCTCACTTTTTGTAACAAAGACTGTGGGGGGGAGGGCAAATTGAATTTTGTCTCTTTCTTCCCTGCTCTGTTGTTTAAAGGAGAAAATTCTTTTGTATAAGGCTATATGATGTCAACATGGAGGGCCAGGACCGAAAGGCAGGTACTTGTGTTAAATTAAGAAATTAATTTGGGTTCCAGCACCCTAATATTTACCTGGGAGGTTGTCGGTGTGCTGGTGAGCCAGTGCCAGGCAGTTTAGGAGATTTGCAGGCCTCTATACATGGTCACCATTTGTAAGCCAAGTGTTCTCTCCTTTCTTCAGAAAAGAGTACACCTGTTTCCCAGTGACTTTCTGGCCTGCACAGTGGATAAGGTTTAAGAGGTTAAGGCCTTTTTGGGGTAACTGTGTTTTCAGTGCCCCCATAGACTGTACCCATAAGCAATGGGCACCATCCCCTTAGCAGGTTTGTTTTTACCAGGTTTCTGATGGGCAGTTGGAGTTTTGTCGCTAATGGTGACTGCCAATTAGGGTGTTTCTTTGGCCTTTTGGGTCTGCAGCACTCCATGTTGACACTGTTTCTTAACATTTTGGTTGAAAAACCTTAAAAGCTCATTTTTAATAGGTTATACATATGAAACTTTATAACTATTTTTTTCTGTAACAATCTGATGTAAAGCCCTTTAGAGTGAACAGACCACATGGATGTGTAATGAACTGTCACTACTTATTTATAATTATGAACAGGCAAAGTTGTTAAAAACTCTTATGAATTACTAAATTGTAGTCTTAGTTGTAAGGTGTGGACAATCAGGTGAGAGTGAGCAGTTCCTATCTTCATTGTGTTCACACAGAGTGCACAGTATTTTATCTGTCCCAGCAGGAGAAGTATTAGGCTTAGTAAGTGACTTAACCTTATCATGTGTGGCAAGGTGTTTAGCACTTAAAGTTTTACCTTTTTTATAAGAGGGTGCTAGTTAGGTGCAACAGGTGATTTATAAACTTTTGTTTATAAAATACAATTTTAGCGAGTCTGATGTAACAAACAGTGGTGTTATTTAGCACTAATGTTAACACATGGTAAAGTTGCAAGTAAAATTTTACTAGATCACTTGCAAGTTTGGTTGGAAAAGTAGATTAAAATTATAATTGATCTTTTTGTATTAATTAACAGGATTAATTTACATGATCTCTTTACTTTCATCTGTGAAGGTTGATATAGTTCCAGTTTAGATATAACTTGAGAGAGATTTATTATTTTAAAAAACAGCAAACAAGAACTTTAATATCCTTTTGTCCTGGCCACTCCCCTGAGAAGAGACCTGTTAAGCCATGTGGAAACCTGAATGGATTTCCCAAGTACATGTGGAGGTGGTGACTTGCTGCAGTTAGGAGGGCTGCCGCCAGGGGGGTTATTAAGCAGTGGGGGAAGAGGGATGAGAAATTTGGAGGCTGGGGTCAGGTGCCATGGCCTTTGGCACCAGCCCCTCTTCTGCAGGTAAAAGAGAAAGACTGGAGGCTGGGGTCAGGTGCTGTGGCCTTTGGCGCTGGCCCCTCCACCAAAGATAAAAGAGAAGAGAGACAGAGTGGAGTAGCAAAAGCAGATTACAAGAGAGACAAGAGAAGTTAAACCAGCTGGGTTAGCATTTGAGCTGTTAGAGGGAAAGCAGGAATCAGAGTTGTAAAAGGAATAGGAGAGTATGAAGGAGGTGAAAAATCTTTTGAGGGAGGGGTGGCTCAGTTAGCAGGATCAGTATGCTGATGAACCTATGGGCAATGGGGTCTGGGGAGCCAACACAGAAATACGGCAAGAGGAACAGATGTCTGGGTGGTGAGCTAACTCATAAAAGGCCTGAAATATGGGATTTCAAGGTATTTGTCATTTCCTTTAAAGTACAAATCAAGTTGCAGAAGGATGTTAGGAGCTAGGGAGCCACTTTTTGGCCAGGTTTTTTCATCCCCCAGCTTATATTGTGGAATTTCCCTGTACTTGTCCACCAGATGAAAAAGTCAACTGGGGCAAGGTGGACTGGAGCTGGTGCCGGGGCTGCAAAGCAGTATTGTAATAAAAGGAAACAGGGATATGGTTGGGATGGCCTCTTGGTTTCACTGATTTGTGTCTGGGCCTTACCCATCCAGATTCCCTGCCGGGCTTCCCCAACAGGTTCAAAGGAATCAGTACAAAGGATGTGAGTCACCAGAGAGAGAGCATGCTCCCGTGCCTGTGCCCACTGGAGCTCCAGGATGATATGCTCCACTGCAGGGGTCCTGCTCCCGCAAGGTGTGAGGTTTCTTGAAGGAGAGAAGGAATAGGCAAAAGAAGGAACTTATGACAAAATAATATACTTGAACACCTGCTTGTAGGACAGATGTCATTCATTATTAGTTAACAGAAAGCTTCTATACCATTCGTAAAGGGGCAAGACAAAGAAAATTCCTTCACGTGCATATCCTTTAAAAGTTACCATCTAGTGGTCTTAGAAGCAACAAACAAGCCAAGAACACTACCTACTTTCAGTCAATGAATCTTATTCATAAAGCCAAAAATGATAGTTTTAGTCCAAAGTCCTGAATTACAGTCCTTGAAATGTCTCAAGAAAGTTTCCAAGTGCACATTTCTCCATGTATCAGGAGTTTTCTCTCTGGGGCTTCTGTGACCTTCAAAGCTTTGTAATCGTCTCTCTTGTTCAGGTATCTTCATTACTTTTCTCTTATCCTGCAGTGTTTATTTCTGAAGAAAACTCAAAAGAAGCTTTTAGTGATGTTTCCCAGGCCCCAAGCTTTCTCTCTGTATTTAGTTAATTTATCATAAACGTATCCAATTAGTATATTATGAATTCAGTGAAAACCCACTCTATAAACATTAACTTAAAATTTTAACTCTTGAATTAAGTAAAAACCTTAACGATTAATCTTCATCCTAAATTTGTGAAAACAGTGTTATAAATCACCTACATAACTCCTAGATAAGTGTTAGAACTTATAATGAATTCATAATGAACTTACTATAAACTTGTGCTTCTAAAAAACCTTATGTCCAAACACTAAGCTACATAATTCTAAATCAAATAAGGAGTGAATATACTTATATCATTTTTTACTCAAGCAATATCTAGTAACTTATAATCAAGTGAAAGAAAGCATTCTTGATGTGCTTCAGAGTTTAACCATTGCATATGTTAGAAAAGGCCAAACAGCATAGTGGGAAATGGAAAAATGAACCATGACATTCCTAGGTTAGCTGTGAATACTTCGCATAAACATGCCATTTTCTTCTTCCACGACTGCACAGAATTCTTCAGATGTACCAACAGTAAAGGTGGAAGACAGAAGGGCCTCAGCTTCCCAGGCTCACCCTGTGGCCCGAGGTCTTCAGCCCACCAGGACCCTGTCAATTAGGTGGGCCTCCAAGGCTGCCTCCCAACACTCCACCATGTCTTGGAAGACCTGGTACCAGGACTTTTGGGAATCAGAATGCTATGAAGTATCTTCCAAGGTGGGACCATGAAAAGCCCAAGAGACCCAGAAAGTCATCCGAACCAAAGCCAAGGGGGGACCCAAGAGCACACATCCAAATATGTGGGTGTGGGATGACTCACTGGAGATGCAGGAAGGCGTACCATGCAACTGTTGGAGTTTCTAGATCCTTTGTGGAGCTACTTTGCCAACCAGAGGGAAAAAGAAAAAGAAATCAAGCACTTTGTTTCCCACCTGTATGGGTTCTGGCAGTCTGAACTTTCCTTTGGGGGCCTTCTTGCCTCCTTAGGGAGTAGCCCTAGGCAGAGACCATCAGTTGTCCTCTGAGATACAGCTCAGTCCATGGGGAAACTCAGAGACCTTGGCTAAAAGGAAGTAAAGAGTTAACATTAGTCCCTTACCCTGTCGGGCCATAGTGGTCTAATGTCTTTCCCTGGGACCTTCCAGCATGCTGAAGTGTAGCCTCAGCCAGAGCTTTCAGTTGCCACCAGGTTCCAACACAGTCCACAGAGGGTCACCAGTTAAGAAATAAGAAAGGGAGAGAGAGAGAGATCTCAGATATCTTGGTGGGACCTCCAAAAATGTTAGGATCCTGATAGGGTGAGGGTGGAGTGCTGGAGAGGTAAGGGGAGGCACAGCACTGGTAACCCAGATATCCGAGTAAGTGCAAATAATTACAACACACAAATAAGCAAAGAAAGAAAGTTTACTTAAAAGTAATTTAGAGAGAGAAAGAGAAGGGAGAGAGAAAATTCACCTCCCCAAGGTCGGGGAGGGGGCCAAAGCTAGGAAGCATGGTGACAGCCATAGCTCAAAGAGCACATGGCCACACCAGAATCTATCAAGACAATGGCTCATGTCTTTTTTTTTAATGTAAATAAATTTAATTGTGGGATATTTACTTTTGATACATTTCTGTTTTATCTTCTTTCAATAAAGAAGTCTTTCTTGATTGGCAGTAGCAGGAAACTGTGGTGGGTCGGTGGGTGGGGAGGTAGGATTGGCAGTAGTGGGAATCTGCCTGGGAAAGAAGGGGCACACTCTATCAACAAGGGTAACTGCATAATAAATATCTGTATACCTAACCCTAAATTGTACCCCACATCTTTAAAAAAATAATTTAAAAAAAATTTTTAAAAGTCTTTATTCTTTTCATTTTTCTAGTCAATGTAACTCTACTAAAAACAGCTTTCTTTTTGGTTAGGTTTATATTGTTTGTGACTTTAAAAAAATTTTTATTGTAAATATGTGGGGTACAATTTGGGGTTAGGTATACAAATGTTCATAGTGCAGGTATCCTTGTTGATGAGGTGTGCTCCCACTCCCCTGGCAATTTCCCACTACTGCCAATCCTGCCACCACCCTCCCCTGGCAGTTTCCTGTTACTGCCAATCCCTTTCTTATAGTATTACAATAGTTGTTCAAGGTCCGCTTATGACTGAGAACATTTTTTTTCTTTAATCTGAAAAAAATGTCCTCAGTCTTTTTTGTATTTCATGACCGTGACATTTTAAAAAAATGCACAGCCATCATTTTTATAGAATGATTTTTAAATTATCTATTGCAAAGTAACGAATTACCCTAAACTTAGTGGCTTAAAGCCAGAATAAACATTTATTGTCATATATTTTCCATGGTTTGGTTAGGTGTTTCTGGTTTGAGGTCTCTCATGAGATTGCAGTCAAGACACCATCTGGTGCTACATTCATCTGAAGGGTTTACTGGGACTGATGGATTCATATTTAAGATGACTCACTCAGCTTGCTTCTTCACCATGTGGACCTTGCCATGGGGCTGGCTGTTTGTATGTCAAGTGTCCTCACGACATGGCAACTAACTTATCCCAGAACAAGAAAGACAGAAGCCACAATGTCTTTTATTATCTATCCTCAACAATTACACTATGTTGTCTCCAGAATATCCTATTGATTACACAGACCAACACTTCTCAGTGTGAGAGTGTACTGTACGAGGACAGGAATACTGACAGGTGAGGATCACTGGTGACTTCCTGGAGGCTGGTACCACGTCCCATAATTTGGATTTATCTGTCAGATTTCCAAGATTAGATTCAAGCTATTGAATCTAACTTTTTGACAGGAATACCAGAAAAGGATGTCATGTCCTTATTGGGAGGCACATGCTGTCTATTTGTCCTATTACTGGTGGTGGTAACGTTGATCACTTAGTTAAGATGGTACCTGCTAGGTTTCTCTAGTGCAGAGTTAGTATTTTTCCCTTTGTAATTAATAAGTATTTTGTGGGGAGATACTTTAAAACTATGTAAATTCCTCATTTTTCATCAGTTTTTTAAGCCTACTAGTTTTAGCATCCATTGATGATCCTTGCTTAAATCAATTATTACTGTAATGTTTGTCAAGTGGTATTTTTTCTAATTTAATCATTACTCCTGTATTCATTAGCTGGCATTCTACAGTGAAGAAAAGCTTTCTTTTTTCCCCTGTTTATTAATTTATTTATCTGTATTAGCACAAACTCACTGTTTAGATCAATATGGATTTTATTTATTTACTCAATGGGTCATAATCCATTACTATCATTATTTAGTTTGTTGCTCAAATTACCCATGATTTGGCCAGTGGGAGCCCTTTAAGTGGTTTCCATGTTATTTTGACCTTTGATCCTACTTTGAGCACTTCCTTACTTTCTGGTGAAAGAAAAAGAAAGAAAGAGAGAGGGGGAGAGAGAGAGAGAGAGAGAGAGAGAGAGAGAGAGAGGGAGGGGAAGAAAGAAAGAAAGAAAGAAAGAAAGAAAGAAAGAAAGAAAGAAAGAAAGAAAGAAAGAAAGAAAGAAAGAAAGAAAGAGAAAAAAGTGCTCCAGACTCACCTTGTACTCTTCCAGACCTGGCACTGGAACTTGTCATTTGTCCAAAGAATACTGCGAGAAAATATAGAAACAACATTGTTGTGTTAAAAAGTTGTTTAATTATCCCCCTTCTTCTGTGTGATTATGTTATTCATTTGAAATAGAGTTAGGTTAATTGGTTTGTCTTTGTATTCTGTTTTAGTTATTCCCACCTTTAAAATTTTTGCATAAATGAAACATTAACATAGTTCCGAATGTCAGAACTACATAAAAAGACATAGATAGAAGTCACCTCTTCCCATCACCTCTATCCCCACCCCTCATAGGTACTCAATTTCAGTAACTTCTGGTTTCTCTGTCTTTATTTTTGCCCAAATGAATAGATACACATTTGTCTTCTGGCATATCCTCTTTTATTACATAAAAGAAAGGATGCTATAGGTACTCTTGTACTTTTTTCCCCCCACTTAACAGATATGCTGGAATCCACTTCATATAAGTCAAAATAGTCCTCCTTTTTTACAGCTTCATGGTATTTCATTGTATGAACATACCATAGTGTTTTCTACTATTTCTCTGTATATGGAAATTTTGGTATTTTTTTAATGCTGTGAAGAATAACCTTGTGCATATTTATTTTTTTACTATTGGAAGTGTGCCTTCAATTAAAATTCCTGGAAGTGAGATTGCTGGGTCAATTGATAAACAATTGTAGGTTTGTCAGATATTTCTAGAATGCCTTGAGAAGAGTTTTACAAATTTATATTTCCACCAGGAATATGAGAGCGCCTGTCTCCTCAGAGTTTCATTAAAATGGTTTGTTGTTGTCATGGTTTTAAATTTTAGCCAGTTTGATAAATGAGAATTTTACTCCAGTGTTGTTTTAATTTGCATTTCTGTTATTATGAGTAAGCTTGAACATGTCTTCATAGGTGTAATAGCTGCTTTATTTTTGTTTGTGAATTATCTGTTCATATTTTTGTCCATTTATCTATCATATATGTTTACCATTTCCTCTACCAATTTTAAGACTTCTTTATGTATATGAGGATTATTAGTCCTTTATCTTTGATGTATTTTGCAAATATTCTCCCAGTTTGTAAGTTGTCTTTTGACTTTGTTTATGATATTGTTTTGCCTTGTAAATGTTTTCTATTTTTATGCCATCAGCTTGATCAATCTTTTCTTTTATTGCATCTGGATAAGAGCCATAGTTTAAAACCCCTTATCTATATCAGGTTATACAATAGTTCATCCACTTGTATCTTTTTTGTTTGTTTTTCAGTCAGATTCATGGTACCTTTGGTGCTTATTTTTGTGCTCCTTCCTGGATTTCCCAAGCAGATTTTTACAAATAGACACCTCTTAGCAATACCACAACTCAAGTCCTCTGTAGATAAGTGTGCTGAAAGCTTATTATCATGCACTGATTCTGCTTAGACATTTGTCAGGAAAAAAAAAAATCACTCCTTTCTGCTCCAAACTCTCCACTAATTTATCTCATCCAAAGTAAAAAACCAATGCAATAACTGTGACCTGTTCAGTCCTGTGTGACCTGTTGTCCTTTTAACCTCTTTGAGTTCATCTTCTACTTTCTCCTTCTTCTCTTCCCTCTAGCCACAGAGGCTTCTGCTGTCCTAGAATATACGTTTCATGCTCTGACTGTGGTCTTTTGCCCTCACAGGGTCTCGTTTGCTCTGCCCAGTATGTTCTACCAAACATCCCAGTGGCCAGCTCCCTCATTTCTTTCTAGTCTTTACTCAAAGACACCTTCTCAGTGAGATCTTCCCTAGATATCCTCTTACATTTTTGCCTACTTTTCCATCCATATTCCCTTCTTTGGTCTATTCTTCTTCTCTTAGTACTTAACTCCATTGAACACCTTGTATGTTCTACAATAATCTTGAATTTGTCTCTCTCTACAAGGTAAGACCCGTGAAGGAAGGATATTTTTATCTGTCTTTTCTGTGTGTTTAAACTTTCTAGTTTCATGAATATTGCCTGAGACACTCAATATAAATTTTTTGAATGAATACAAAAATTTCATGAGGAAATGGGGATTCTGCACAGGGTTATCACTCTGTACTACACTTAAGACATCAGGTATACATTGGAAGATTGTTTTGGTTGTTTATGACAAACAAAATGCAGAATACATACATGTTGGTGCCAATGGGGACAATAAAAAATATAAATGGAGCTGAAATTAGAGCAGTGAGTTATAGGCATACCCAAAATATTTCCCTGTGGCAAATGTCAAGTTTTCTACAGTCAGGAGACTAAGCTTTGTATGTGGGGAGTTGCACAAGGTAGGTGATTTGACCTAAAATTCTTGGATTAAGATGGGTAACCTAAAAGGGGGCAATTGTGGTCCTCTGGCTTGTGACTGAAGGAAACACATTCTTCCTCAGAGGAAGTATTCTTGATAAAGATGAAGACCTTCAGATTTTTCACAGATTAAAAGATAAGCTAGCAAAGTATTTAATAAAATTTAACAGATTTTGAAGACTCTCTTAATTAAAAAGAAATAGAAAAAACTCCCTTAGACTGATAAAATTATTTGAAAAAAAAAAAACTCTACAGCAAATATCATTCTTCATAGTGAAATGTTAGAAGCATTCTATAAATTGAGTTCATTTTCAATCTGAAGAATATGAGATGCTTACCAAAAATGCATAATAAGAATAAATCTAACAAAATACTTAAATAACCTTTGTGGAGAAAATTATCAAATGTTATTTAGAGAAATTGAATGTGACCTAAGTAAATGACTAAAGTATATTCATGGACAGGAAGATTCGATTAAAAAAATGTATTTGATCTCTACAAACTTACCTATACATTCAATGTAATTTTAATCAAAATGTAACAATATTTTTCAAGGAGGCTGACAATATCATTCTAAAATATACAAGAAGATCAAAGGGCAAGAATAGTCAAAGTGACACTTGGTGATACTAGTTCTATTAGGTACCAAGACCTAATTTCATAATATTTAGGACAGTGTTGTATTGGTGAATGGGTAGACAAATAGATTAATGAGAAAAAGAGAAAGACCTTATACTATAGAAATTAGATTCATGACATGGGTGGCACTAAAGGTTGCTGGTGAAAGATAAGACTACTCAAATATTTTGAGAAAATTAGTTACATATATTGAAATAATAAAACTGGACCCCAACCTCACAAACAGTAACTCTATTCCCCATGGATGAATGCTTAAAAGTGAAAGGCAAGCCATTAAAAAAAGGTAGAACGAGATATATAGGAGAGTATTTTTACAATCTCAGGGCAAGGAAGTATTTTTATAATAGGCAAAAAATGCAAACAATAAAGAAGAGATTGATGAGTTTAATTATATTACCAATAAAAACTTTGTTCATTAAAAGATACTATTAAAAGAGCAAAATCCACATAAACTACATAAAACATTTGCAACACATAAATAAAATGGAGATTATTATGCCAAATATATTTTTTAGAACTCATTTCAATCAGGAAAAAATACTAATAAAAATGGGCAAAAGAATGGAATTCTGCTTTCCGTAATATTATAGGGGGACCGCCTTAAAAAAACTGGAATTAGTTTTTGGAGGGTGGGCCTCTTGTGGTACAGGCTTCCCTTACTAGGTTAAGTGTTCTAGGAACCCATCAGCATCAGTATACAAGCTATAATTGTTGTGAGAGGCTGCATTTGGCTTCATTGAATTTTTTTTTTAGATTATTCAGTGCTTTTAGCCATTTCATCATGGGTAATTTGCAAGTCCTCCTGCCCACATTGTGCTGAGAGTTCAGCAGTTTTTGGCCAAAAACAGCATGGCCCCTGTGTCTCACACTAGGCTTGAGTGACTTTTTTTTTGTTTTCCTGGTTGAAGAAAGTCCTCAAAGGGAAACGTTTTTCCTGTGTGGAAGAGGTGAAACAAAAAATGGCAGAAGCACCAAAAAGCATTAAAATTGACAAGTTCAAAAACTGTTTCAAGCTGTGGAAAAAGCATCTCAGTAGGTGCATTGCATCAGATGGTGATACTTAGAAGGTGACTGAAGTTTACACATGTAAGAATAAATATCTCTCTGCCCCCCACCAGCTTAGCGAGCACAGAACCTGCCAGAAAGCTGCAGGATGACGGCGGGACTGGTGAGCACCC
Source organism: Carlito syrichta (assembly GCF_000164805.1). Taxonomy (NCBI): domain Eukaryota; kingdom Metazoa; phylum Chordata; class Mammalia; order Primates; family Tarsiidae; genus Carlito; species Carlito syrichta. The sequence continues at coordinate 585,585 of NW_007254146.1, read as the reverse complement.
TGCCCACTGCCAGCCACACTGGTACAAGGCCCGGGGACATGTGGTCCCACACAGGGCCAGATATTGCGGTCCCCAGCTGCTGCTGCTCCACTATATGACTCCTGCCTGTGCAGGAGTCCCGGGTCTCAGCTCCCTCCCTGGCTACATCCTCTCACCGAGCACACAGCACCAAGCTGCCAGTCACCCAGGGAGGCTCTAGGCGCCCGCCCCCCAGAGACACCGGTCCCATTTCTGACTGAAGTACCCTGTGAGGGACCCAGGGCCACCGCCTGCCCTTTGGAGCTTTGGAGCTCTGGATCCCTGGGCCCACCCTGGCTGAGGCACTCAGCACATGACCCCAAGCTTGTGTAAGGGAACAGAACCACAAGCTTGTGTAAGGTGCTGATCGGAGGCTTCCAGCTCGAGAGGAGGAAACGCCTGACCCTCTCCTCCACCCCAGCCTGCTGGTGACACCCCGGATCCAGCGCCCAGCTTTGCAGCTGATCCCCAGTGCCTCTCTGCCAGAGAACCAGACGAGTGGAGAGAAAAGATCCCCAAAAGTGAAGCTGCCACCTCGGCCATTCTCCAGGCAGATTTGCATTGCCCCGCCCATCTATCAGAGCCTCCACCTTGGTTCCTAAGATAACGTCGTTAAACAGGAGACAAACCCCTCCCCTATGCTGAACAGACAGAGACAACTAAGCTTTGCAGACCTCCCAGGCAGCAGGCTAGCTGCCTGCAACAAAAACAAAGGGGAGAGGCTGGAGATCAGAGCTGAAGTGAATTTACACACTCTGGAAAAATTCCAGAGCTAGTCTGATCTCTTATTTTGACTTTTGATTTTACCATTCTGACTGTATGTTTTGCTCACTTTTGTTTGCTTTCTGACTTACACTATCTGTATCATGATTTTATTGGTCTGTCTCTGTGTAGTTACCAGTATTCTTTAGGGAATTTTTCTTCTGTGTTTTTTTCACTTCTCTCTGGCCTTGTGTCTCTTTTTCACCTGTTAGTTGGTATGTATGTCTGTTTTCCCTCTCACTCTTCTCTCTTTCTAACTACCTATTGACCCCTCTTCCTCCATTATTTTCCTCTTTTGTACCCCCTTTTGATCCAAGGACCAAACCTACATACCGCTGCACAGACAGATTGTAAGGCAGTGGGAAATAGGTTCCAGTGTGCTCATACATCTGTTGGTGGATGCTGGAATCAGCATACAGATTCTGAATCACAGCTTTCCCCTCAATAAAACCTCAAAACTGCAAAAAGTACAGCCCGCAGCTCACACTCCAACCTCAAAAGTGAACAAAGCCAGAGGACCCTCTTAAGGAAGAATAGGAGATTATACAAGTGAAACAAAAGCAATCCCATCTTCCCTGAAAAACAGAATTAAAGAAGGGGAGGGAAAGGGAGAGAGAGAGAAATATCTACACAAATGAAGAAAAACCAAAAGAAGAACATGGGTCTCTCCCAGACCCCTGGGAGGGCAGACACTGAGAAACTGACTTCGGAATGCAAACAATGAAGAGCCCCCACAATGACTGGTCTCAAACTACAAACCTAGATATCAAGACATTAATGGCAAGATTAAAAAGAATTGAGGAGAGACAAGAAGAAACTAGGAAAGAGCTGATACCTGAGATAACAGTAATAAAGGATACTGTGAATGAAATAAATAACAAACTGATAAGCATGGAAAGCAGAATTACCCAAGCAGAAGAAAGAATCTCAGAGCTTCAGGACCAAAATATAGAACTAACCCAAACTCTTAAAAACACAGAAAACAAGCTCAAAAAGACAGAACAAAACCTTCAAGAGATGAGCAATTACTTCAAGAGACCAAACCTAAGAGTAATTGGCCTTCCTGAGGCAGAAAGAGAGACAGAGACCACACTGGAACAAACTTTCCATGAGATCATTCAAGAAAACTTCCCTTATCTAATCAATGATGCAAAAATTCAAACACAAGAGATTCAGAGAACCCCTACAAGACAACAAATGAGAAGACCAACTCCTAGACACATAATAATTTGTCTAAACAAAGTAGGCATAAAAGAAAAAATCCTAAAGGCAGCAAGAGAAAAAGGCCAGATCACCTACCATGGAAAACTAATTAGAATAGCAGCAGATTTATCTACAGAAACCCTGCAGGCTAGAAGAACCTGGAGCCCTATCTTCAAAGTCCTAAAAGATAAACAATTTCAACCAAGAATAACCTACCCAGCCAGGTTAAGTTTCATCAGTGAGGGAGAATTAAAATCTTTCCCAGATATCCAATCCCTAAGAATTTACGCTGCCACCAAACCACCTCTATATGAAACACTTAAGAAAGTACTAAACACAGAAGAAAAGGAAAAAGGAACAATGTTCTTCACAAGAGTTTAGGACAAAGAACAAAATACACATGAACCAACCCCCAAACCAAGAGAAAGACAAAAAACCAAGTGGAAGAACAACAACTCTATAAGAACTCTATGATAGGGATGAACTCTCACATTTCAATAATTAGCTTGAATGTGAATGGACGAAATGCACCACTGAAAAGACATAGAATGGCAAAATGGATAAAATATCACCAAGCAACAATATACTGCCTTCAAGAGACCCATCTCACTAGAAAGGACATGCACAGACTCAAAGTAAGAGGATGGGAAACAAATTTTCAGGCAAATGGAACACAAAAGAAAGGAGGAGTCGCAATCCTAATTTCAGACAAAAAACCATTTAAGCTATCAAAAATTAAAAAAGATACAGAGGGCCACTACATATTGATAAAAGGTTCACTCCATCAACAAGAAATATCTGTCCTAAACATATATGCACCTAACATAGGTGCACCAACTTTCATAAAGCAACTTCTAGGAAAACTAAAGAAAGATATTGACTCTAACACCATCATAACTGGGGACTTTAATACCCCACTCACAACCCTAGGTGGATCATCAGGACAAAAAATCAGCAATGAGATCTGGAACCTCAATGTGACTTGACCAAATGGACTTAATTGATACCTACACTCCAAAGACTACAGAATACACATTCTACTCATCAACACATGGAACATATTCTAAGATTGACCACATAATTGGCCGTAAATCAAGCATAAGCAAATTTAAAAAGACCGAAATTTTACCATGCACCTTCTCAGAACTCAGTGGAATAAAAATAAACATTAATACAAACAAGTTCCCCCCAAAATGCACAAAGACATGGACACTAAACAGTATGATGCTAAACAACTCCTGGGTCAATGATGAAATCAAAACAGAGATCAAAAGATACCTGGAAACAAATGAATATGAAGAAACATCTTACCAAAATCTCTGGGCTGCCATGAAAGCTGTAGTAAGAGAGGAATTTATATCCCTACAAACACACATGAAGAAAATGGAAGGATCACAAGTTAACAGCCTAACAAGCCATGTAAGGAAGCTGGAAAAGCAAGACCACAAAATCCCTAATTTCAGCAGAAGAATCCAGATCACCAAAATAAAAGCCCAAAGTCCAGGACATAGAAGACAAAAAGACAATACAAAAAAAATCAATAAAACAAAAAGCTGGTTCTTTGAAAGGATAAACAAGATTGATGTCCCCTGGCTAGACTGACCAAGAAAAAAGAGAGAAAAAAACCAAATAAGCACAATCAGAAATACAAAAGATGAAGTCACATCTGACCCTGAAGAAATACAAAAGATCATTAGAGACTACTATGTACACTTGTATGGAAACAAACTTGAAAACTCAAGGAAATGGAGGACTTTTTGTCATCACACAACAAGGTTGAAAAAGAAGAAATTGAGACCCTAAATAGACCAATAACAATCAAGGAAATTGACTACGTAATAAGAAAACTACCTACAAAAAAAAAGCCCTGGACCAGATGGCTTTCCAGCAGAATTCTACAAGACATTTAAGAAGGAACTGATTTCAATCCTACTGAAGGTATTTCAGGCGATTGAGAAAGATGGAACCCTCCCCAAATCATTTTATGAAACTAACATCACATTGATACCCAAGCCAGGTAAAGATCCAACAAAGAAAGAGAACTACAGTTCATCAATATCTTTGATGAACATAGATGCTAAAATTCTCAACAAGGTCCTAGCAAACCGGATTCAACAACACATCTCAAAAATCATCCATCATGACCAAGTAGGATTCATCCCTGGGATGCAAGGCTGGTTCAACATTTGTAAAACCATAGATATAATTAAATACATCAACAGATGTCAAAACAAAATCCACATGATTACATCATTAGATGCAGAAAAAGCTTTTGATAAAATCTAGCACCGCTTCTTGATAAAAACCCTCGAATGTCTAGGCATATGGGGAACATACCTCAAAATAGTAACAGCCACCTACGAGAAACCCACAGCCAGCATACTCCTAAATGGACAAAAATTGGAACCATTTCCCCTGAAAACTGGAACAAGACAAGGATGCCCACTCTCACCCCTCCTGTTCAATATAGTATTGGAAGTCCTGGCTCGAGCAATCAGAGAAGAGAAGGCAATCAGGGGTATCCAAATAGGAAAAGAGGAAGTCAAGTTATCTCTCTTTGCAGATGACATGATTGTGTACCTTGACAACCCAAGAGAATCTGTCAAAAACCTCCTTACACTGATAAAGGACTTTGGCAAAGTCTCAGGATATAAAATAAATGTGCAAAAGACAATCGCATTTCTTTACACCAATAATAAACAAATAGAAACCCAAATAAAAAGCACAATTCCATTCACAATAGCCACACAAAAAAAATGAAATACCTTGGCATCTTTCTAATCGGAAACGTGAAAGACCTTTACAATGAAAACTACAAAACACTGCTCAAAGAAATGAAAGATGACACAAACAAGTGGAAAAATATCCCATGCTCATGGATTGGAAGAACCAACATTGTGAAGATGTCCATCTTACCTAAGGCAATCTACAGATTTAATGCAATACCTTTCAAATTACCAGCAACATTCTTCTCAGACCTAGAAAAAACAACACAGGAATTCATATGGAAACCCAAACAACCAAGAATAGCAGAACAATCCTCAGCAAAAAAAAAAAAAAAAAGCAGGTGGTATCACATTACCAGACTTCAAACTTTACTATAAAGCTACAATCATCAAAACAGCTTGGTATTGGTACAGGAACAGGCATATAGATCAATGGAATAGAATTGAGATTCCAGAAGCAAAACCTCAATTTCTCAATCAACTCATCTTTGACAAAGCCTCCGCCACCTACCACTGAGGAGAGGAGAATCTATTCAGTAAATGGTGCTGGGAAAACTGGCTGACCACATGCAGAAGATTGAAACAGGACCCCTATCTATCCCCATACACAAAAATTAACTCCAAATGGATCAGAGACCTAAATGTAAAACCTCAAACCATAAGAACTTTAGAAAATGAAGGACATACCCTCATGGAAATTGGAACTGGCATCCAATTCCTGAACAATACCCAAAACCTACAGGCCATAAGAGATAAGATAGATAAGTGGGACCTCATTAAATTGACAAGCTTCTGCAAAGCCAAATAAACCATCAGGAGAGCAGGGAGACAGCCTACAGACTGGGAAAAAGTATTTGCCAACTCCAGGTCTGACAAAGGCTTAACATCTTGGATCTACAAGGAACTCAAACATGCTGAAAAGAAAAAACCAAACAACCCCATTATAAAATGGGCAAAAGATATGAATTGACACTTCACAAAGGAAGACATTCGAGCAGCCAACAGACACATGAAGAAATGTTCAACCTCACCAATCATCAGGGAGATGCAAATCAAAACCACATTGAGATACCGCCTAACTCCGGTCAGAATGGCAATTATCAATAACTCAAAAATAACAGTTGTTGGAGAGGGTGTGGTGAAAAGGGAACACTTCTACACTGTTGGTGGGAGTGCAAACTAGTGCAACCTCTGTGGAAAGCAGTGTGGTGATTCCTTAAAGCTCTAAATATCAACCTTCCATATGACCCTGTAATCCCCCTACTGGTAATATACCCTGAAGAACTCAAATCACTCTATCAAAAAGATACCTGCACACGAATGTTTATCGTAGCATTGTTCACAATAGCAAGAACCTGGAACCAACCATGCTGTCCATCAAAAGAGGACTGGATTAAAAAAATGTGGTACATATACACGATGGAATACTATGCAGTCATAAAAAAGAACAAAATCATGAATTTCGGGGCAACCTGGATGGAACTAGAGTCTATAATACTGAGTGACCTCTCACGAAAACAAAGATCTGAGTATCACATGTTCTCACTCATATAGTGGACCTTGATCATCCAACGTACTACCATAAGAAAATGACTGGGAAACTATGGTGGGGAGGGGAAGGGAGATGGGACTAATGGTAGTAAATATGTGTCTGGGGATGGGAGACACCTCTTATCAACAAGGGTGCCTGAACGAAGCATATTTGTATACCTAACCCTTAACTGTACTCCGCAATATCATAATAAAAAATGTTGAGTAAAAAAATAAAAGTAAGATTGAAAGAATACACATTAACAACCTAATGTCATATCTTGGTGAACTAGAAAAACACAAACAAACAAAACCCAAAGCTAGCAGAAGAAAAGAAATAACAAAAATCAGAGCAGAACTAAATGAAATAGAAATTTAAAAAGTAATAAAAAAGAAATTAAAAAATTAGTTCTTTAAAAAGATAAACAAAATCAATAGACCACAAACTAGATTAATTATAAAACAATAAGATTCAAATTAGCTTAATCAAAAAATGAAAATGGAGCCATTACAACTGATATGACAGAAATTCAAAAGATCATCCAAGACTATTATGAGCACCTCTATGTAAACAAATGAGACAATCTAGAGGAAATGGATACATTCTTGGAAACATACAATCTTCTCCCCAACATTGAATTGGGAAGAAATAGAAACCTTCAACTGATCAATAATGAATAGCAAGAATGAAACAGTAATTAAAATTCTTCCAATAGAAAAAAAAGTCCGGGACCTGATAAACTCACAGCCAAATCCTACCAGACTTTCAGAATACTGATACCATATTTACTGAAGCTATTCCACAAGATTGAAAAGGAGAGACAGAATTTCCCATGTCATTCTATAAAGCCAGTATCACTCTGAGGCAAAAGCCAGGAAAAGACACAACAACAACAACAACAAAAAGAAAGAAAGAAAGAGAGAGAGAGAGAGAGAGAGAGAGAGAAAGGAAGGAAGGAAGGAAGGAAGGAAGGAAGGAAGGAAGGAAGGAAGGAAGGAAGGAAGGAAGGAAGAAAAAGAAAAAACTACAGATCAGTATTTCTCTAGACATAAATCTAAAAATCCTCAACAAAATATTAGCAAAAAATATTCAACAGCACTTAAAAAAAGGTAATCACAACTAAGTAGGTTTTATCCCAGGAATGTAAGGATGGTTCAACATATGCAAGTAAATACATGTGACATACTACATAAACAGAATTAAAAACACAAACCATATGATCATTTTAATATGTGCAGAAAAAATATTTGATAGAATCCAACATCACTTCATGCTATAAACCCTCAGCAAAATAGTCTTAGAGGGAACATTCCTCAAAATAGTAAAATCCATATATGACAACAACGTCCTCCTGAATGGAGAAAAGTTGAATGCATTACCCTTCAGAATTGGAGTAAGTCAAGGTTGTACATTTTCACCACTCCTATTTAACATAGTACAAGAAGCCACAACAATCAGACGAGAGAAGGAAATTAATAAGTATACAAATTGGGAAAAAATCAAGCTATCTCTGTATACTGACAATATGATATTATACCTGGAGAATCCTAGAGACTTCTCCAAAAGATTCCTGGACTTGGTAAATGAATTTGGTGAAGTTTAAGGATACAAAATCCACACATACAAATCAGTAGCACTGCTATCCACCAACAGCGATCAAGCTAAGAATAAAATTAAGAACTCAATCTCATTTACAATAGCAGCCAAAAAGCTAAAATACCTAGTTATATATTTAACCAAGGAGGTGAAAGATCTTTAGAAGGAGGACCACAAAACACTGATGAAAGAAACTGTAGAGGACACAATCAAATGAGAAAGCATCCAGTGCTCATGAGTTGGAAAAATCAACATTGTTAAAATGATGTGTTACCAAAAGTAATCTACAGATTTAATACAATTTCAACTAAACTACCAACATCATTTTTCACAGAATTAGAAAAAAACATCCTAAAGTTCATATAGAACCAAAAAATGCCAGAATAGCAAAAACAATCTTAAGCATAAAGAACAAAGCTGGAAGTATCACAGTACCCAATTTCAAATTATATCATAAGGCTGTAGTAACTAAAACATCATGGTAAACACATGGACAAGAACAGACACATGAATCAGTGGAATAGAACAGAGAGTCTGAATGCCTACAATAAAACTGAATACCTACAACACACTGATTTTTGGCAAAGCAGACAAAAACATACACTGGGGAAAGGACATCCTATTCAATAAATGGTGCTGGGAAAATTAGATAGTTACATGCAGAAAAATAAAACTGATTCATATCTCTCTTCATATACAAAAAAATTAAGATGAATTAAAGACTTAAATGTCAAACTTGAAACCATAAAAATCCTAGAGGAAATCCTAGGAAAAACTCTACTAATTTATTGCTGAAACCCCAAAAGCAAATACACCAAAAATAAATAAGTGAGACTTAATTAAACTAAAAAGCTTCTGCACAGCTAAAGAAACAACAGAGCAATTAAGCAACTTACAGAACTGGAGAAGATATTTGCAAACTATATCATCTGACAAAGGACTAATATCCAGAATCCACAAAGAGCTCAAACAAATCAGGAAGAAAAAAGTAAATAACCCCATTAAAAAATGGACAAACAGCATGAACAGGCATCTCTTAAAATAAGATATAAAAATTACCAATAAACATTTTTAAATGTCCAACATTACTAATAGTCAGAAAAAATTCATATTAAAACCACAAAGATATACCACCTTACACCATTAAAAATGGTCATAAGTAAATAATGAAAAATAAGTGGTATGAATATGGAGAAGAGACTATTTATACACTGTTGGTGGGAGTGTAAACTAGTAAGTACAACCTCTATAGAAATAGATATGGCAATTTGTCAAATAACTAAAAGGTGATTTACCATCTGATCCACCCAAAGGAACAAAGGTCAATATATAAAAAAGACACCCAAACCCACGTTCATCACTGCACAACTCACAATTGCAAAGATGTGGAGCCAGCCTAATGTCCATAAATTGATCAGTGGATAATAAAAATGTGGTATATATACACTATGAAATACTATTCAGCTATCAAAAAGAATGAAAGCATATCTTTTGCAATAACTTGAATAGAATTGGGGAATCATTCTAAGTAAACCAACTCAGGAACAGAAAACTGAAACCCGCATGTTCTCACTTATAAGTGGGAGCTAAACTCAAGATCTGCAAAGCTGTAGAGAATTATATAATGAACACTAAAGAATCAGAAAAGCAGGGAAGAAGTGGAGAGATGAAAAATTGCCTATTAGGTACAATATGCAAAGGTAGGGGCGGTAGGTACACTTAAAGCCCAGACTTCTTCACCACTATGCAATGTGATCGTGTAACCAAAAACAATTTGTACTCCCTAAAGATATAAAATAAAGAAAATAAAAAATAAAAAAATAAGCTGGTCATGATGGCTCATACCTGCAGTCCCAGCTACTTGAGAAGCTGAAGCAGGATTGCTTGAGCCCAGGAGACTGAAGTTGCAGCAAACTGTGATCATGTCACTGAACTCAATTCTGGGCAACGGAGTGACACTCTAATATACATACATACATACATACATACATACATACATACATACATATATTTGAGTTAATTTAGTAGAAAAATAAAGAATTGAAAATCTATTTAAGGATCTTAGCAATAGAAAATGAAAAGGACTTTACTCTTAAGTATTCTTTATCATTTTCCACATTACTGTGTTCTCACAGTGCCTGGTACAAGTGACCAGTTGAAATTTTTTGGCTAATGAAATGACAAAAAGGATCATCATGAACATTTGATAATTTGAGAAATTAAAATTCTGACAAAATTTTATATTTTCTTCTTTTTTTTTAAAACCAGGATCTCACTTTGCTACCTAGACTGGAGTGCAGTGACAATCATAGCTCTCTTTGCAACCTCATTCTGGGATCAAGTAATCCTGCCTCAGACTCCAAGGTAGCTACTGTTGCAGGTGTTGTGTGCCACCATGCCTGGCTTTTAAAATTTTTTATTCTTTTGTAGAGACAGGGTCTTGCTATGTTGCCCAGGCTGGTCTTGAACTTCTGGCCTCAAAGAATCCTCTTATTTTGGCCTTCCAAAGTTTTGGGATTACAGGTATCAACCACCGTGTCCGGCCAAAACAGAAATTTTCAAAAGCAACAATCTGGGAAAAATATTTGTGAATAAATGGTTAATATACTTATATACAAAACAAAGGCACTGTTTTTAGAAGAAGAATGTTAATTATAGACACTTATTTTGACATCTATGTGACACCAATTCCTGTACAATCAAATATGGTTTCACATTTACATTTGAACATAAGCATCTAGGCTGTGTCTTTAATGACATTGTGAGGAATGCTGGTGTAAGAAGAATTACTATGAACACACAAAGTTCTAACAATATTCAATCACTGTCTTGTTAATGTTAACTCAACTTCATTCCTAGCAGTAGCATTAATTTTGTTGACCATTGAAATGATTTTTTGGTGATGAGGCACAGATTAGTTAATCAACAAGTTTCAAAAAATAATTGTTACCACATTTTTTTAATCCAGTTCAGTTTTGATGAGCAGAACAGTTGGTTCCATGTTTTTACTGCTGTAAGTAGTACTGCAATAAGCTTGCGTGTGCAGGTATCTTTTATGTAGAATGAACTGAGATCCCCCATATTTATTCCCTGAATGGGGATTGCTGGGTTATATGGAAGGTCAATTTCTAGTTCTCTTAGTAATCCACAGAGGTTGAATTAGTTTACACTCCCACCAATAGTGTAGAAGTGTTCCCTTTTCTCCGCATCCTCACCAGCATCTGTTGTTTTTTCATTTTATTAATTTCTTACTGAAGTTAGGTGATATCTCAATGTGGTTTTGATTTACTTTTCTCTGATGATTACTGAGGCTGAGCATTTTTTCATGTGTCTGTTGACTGCTTGTATGTCCTTCTGAGAAGTGTCTATTCATGTCTTTTGCCTACTTTTTAATGGTACTGTGTTTTTTTTCCTTGTGGTATGTTTAAGTTCCTTGTAGATCCTGGATATCAGGTCTTTGTCAGATATACAATTGGAAAATATTTTTCCCATTCTTTGGGCTGTCTCTCCACTCTCTTGATGGTTTCTTTTGCCTTGCAGAAACTTTTAAGTTTAATGAGGTCCCACGTGTTTATCTTACCCCTTATGGCATGGACAACTGAGATTTTTATCAGGAATTAGTTGCCTATTCTGATTTCTGTAAGAGTGTCTCCTGTGTTTTCTAAGATTCTTATAGTCTGATGTTTTACGTTTAGGTTTTTGATCCATTTAGAGTTGATTTTTGTGTATGGTGATAGGTAGGGGTCCTGTTTCAATCTTCTGAATGTGGTTAACCAGTTTCTCCAGCACCATTTACTGAATAGATTCTCCTCTCCCCAGTGGTTGTTGTTGGAGATTTTGTCAAAGATGAGTTGGTTGGTAAATTAAAGTTTTGCTTCTGGAATCACTTTCCTGTTCCATTGGTTCATATGCCTATTCTTGCACCAGTCCCAGGCTGTTTTGATTATTGTAGCCTTATAGTAAAGTTTAAAGTCTGGAAGTGTGATACCTCCCACTTTGTTTCTTTTGATAAGGATCATTTTGGCTATTCATAGCCACTTATGTTTCCATACACATTTCTGTATTGTCATTTCCAGGTCTGAGAAGAATGATGTTGGTAATTTAATGGGTATTGCACTGAATCTGTAGATTGCCTTTGGTAGAATGGACATCAATCATCAGAGAAATGCAAATCAAAACACCATTGAGATACCACCTAACCTCAGTAAGAATGGCTATCATTAATAAAACAAACAACAATAGACACTGGAGAGGATGTGGAGAGAAGGAAATACTTCTATACCGCTCATGGGGATGCAAACAAATTCAGCCTCTATGGAAAACAGTATGGCGATTTTTAAAAGAACTAGAAATCAACCTTCCATATGACCTAGCAATCCCCCTACTGGGAATATACCTGGAGGAACTCAAATCATTCTACAAAAAAGATACCTGCACACACATGTTTATTGCAGGATTATTCACAATAACAAAAACATGGAACCAACCATACTGCCCATAAAAACTGGACTGGATAAAGAAATGTGATACATATGCACAATGGACTATTATGCAGCCATAAAGAAAGACAAACATATGGACTTCGCAGCAACTTAGATGAATTTAGAGCCTATAACACTCAGTGATCTTTTACAGAAACAAGGAACAGAGTACCATATGTTCTCACTCATAAGCAGACTCTAAACATTTACTATACATTTACAAAGGAATTGGCAGTAGCGGGATACTGCCAGAGTGGAGGTGGGGGACCCAATATCAATAAGGGTACCTGACTTCAAACCAGGCAAAGTGGGGACCAAAGGGAGGCCCAAAATTTATCTGTATGATGTCCACTTGTATACATAATCTTGAACTGTACGCCACATCTTTAAAATAAAAATAAAAAAATAAAGTGACATTTAACTAGATCTTAAAGGCAAAATAATAATTTTAGATATCAAAAAAGAAAAGAATATTCCTGGAAAAGAAAATAGAATGTGAAATCTTCAAGTTGTGACATTTCTTGCATAGAAAATACTGAGAATCCCGTTGTGACTGACATTTGAGGCATATAAGGGAAAAATGGTAAGAGATGTTAAGTTGGATAAGATTCTGTTGGCAAATGTTTAGCCTTTTTCTTGTGTAAAGTGGAGCCAGGACGTTTCATAAATAAGAAGTAACACCTTCAGATTTGTTTCTCAGGAAGTTAACTCTGATGGCAGTCAGAAAGATAGATGGATTGAAATAGAAAGAAAAATGTAGAAACAAAACTAATTTTAATTTTGTAGATAGTATGTAACTTGAATAAGAAAACATATACATTTTTAAATTGACTGACTAATCATTAATAATACACAAAAAATGAATCAAACCATCTTTCTTGTTTATTTTTATATTTGCATCTTAAAAATACTAGTGGATGCTTACCTGATGTAATAAAATCTTTATTAACAGAAGTAATCAATGTAAATTAAAACTTAATTTATGTGTTTGTTTATATACACACAACATATGCATGAATGTATATATACATACATGTATTTATGAATTCATGTGTGTGTATATATATAGTGAGAGAGGTAGATACATATAATTAGGTTTCACATGATTGTTTGTATATAAATATCATTAAAAAGTTAATTTCCAGGAAAAATTTACATATGTTCTTATCTGTGTGGGGGTAGAAAGAAGAACCGAGCTAATAATTGATCTGTCCTGTCAAATAAGCATTTGAAGAAAAGACCAGTGTCACTAAGACCAAATTGTACTTTGCAATTACACAGGTGAGTCAATCCAACTCAACATGTCAAAGCATATAAAAATGTTTTAGAGAAGACAGGCAACATACTAAATTTCCCTACCCATTACCTAGAAGTAAGTACTACTCAGAAGAGTAAAATGTCATTCTGTCAATATCCGTGAGCTTATGAAGTTTTCCCAACCCCATCTATCAAGGTGCCTTCCAGTTCACTCTCAAACACTTCCCTAAAATATATTACCCTGCGAATTATCTTTGAAATGCTTTTGAATTCAAGAAAATAGGGCAACAGTAAAATAACAACTTGCAGTGACTTATCAATGTTCCCAGTATGTATAATCTCATCTTTTTCTCCCTGCATTTTGCTTCATTTGTAAATCTTAATTTCCTGATTTAGGGTCTGTAAAGTATAGGAGGTGGTTGGTGCATTAAAATATGTAATACACAAGCAAGTAGATTTAAAAAAAAACTTGTATATGTTTTCATGATACTTTGATACAAAAATCAAGAGGCAGTATGGAGTTAAAAGAAGCAGGAAAAGTAGGTTGGGGTAGACCATGCAGAGCTTTAAACCCACTTAAGGTTTTGGTCTTTATTGATAATAATGGGATGTTAGTGAAGAGCTTTAAGCAGAAGAGCATTATAATCAGATTTGCATTTCTTAAAGGATCTGGCTCCAGTTGTGAAAATGAATTACATAGAGATAAGGAGAAGGAAGGACAGATGGGAACATACAACCAAAAGCTGGGAGGAAGAGAATCCTATCTTCAACTAAGCTGTGGTGATTGCAGAGAGAAGTGGACATATCAAATTGACAAAACTTTGTAAGGGATTAGGTAAGTGGGATGAGAAATAGGAGTCCCGGATAATAATAACGTTGTACATTAATATGGCAGTTTTCTATTCACAAAACCTTTCATAATTATTTCATTAATTCTAACATTAAGGAAAAAGTGACAATTGTTATTGCACCCAATTTTCCAAAGGAGTAAACCAAGACCAAGAGAAGCTAACTGACATAATCAGAGTCAAGTAGTTGTTAATATTTGGATCTTATACTTGAACTCAGGAATTCTTTCTACAAGTTCAGCTCAGCCTGTAATCCCGTGCCTTGGGAGGCTGAGGTGAGTGGATTGCCTGAGCCCGCGGGTTCGAGACCCGCCAGGACAACTTGGTAGCGTGTGCCTGTAGTTCCAGCTACTTAGAAGGCTGAGGTGGAAGGATCTCTGGAGCCCAGCAGGTCGAGACTGCGGTGGCCGGGAGCGGCCACTGCACTCCAGTCTGGGCGACAGAGTGAGACTCTAACTCAAAAAAAAAAAAAAAAGAAAAAGAAAAAAAAAACCTCACCAATCTTTTTTTTTATTAGAAGCTAGAAAAGAGCCTTGCATAAAGACTGGGTACTAATTTATCTATTTATCCCTCAATTCTAATCTCTCTGGACAATGAGCCCAATGGATTTGGCAGGATCTCCAAAGCAAAGGAAGGCAAGTCCATGAACCACACAGCATTCAAAATAGGAAGAAAATAAAACAAATCAAAGAAGAAAAAGAAGAACAAAGAACTCTTCTGCCTCAAACTCAGCTCTAGAAGTTATTATTTTGGTGGTTAAATTATACCTAAATGCTATATCACCAAAAATTACAGAATGTCAACTCCTCTCTTTGGCAGAGTTCAAATTTCAGTTACTCAAAGTATTAGTCTCAGGTATATGGGCCAGTGAGTTTCTTATACTGTAAAGAATGGTAATCATTATAAGCCTTTTTACTATTAACACAACTGTTCATAAAAATTTTTCAAACAGTAAATTGACATAAGAGCAAATTGATGCACCAGAAATTAAACTGATGGAATTGGGGTGGAAAGCTATCAGTCTTTATACCTTGACACACAGTCACCGTATTTCCCTATGTTGTCTTACACAAAATGATAGGAATAAATAAATTTTAGTTTATGATCAAGCAGAGAAGGAAAAAGTTTCCTGCGATAATAGTAGTGATTCTTGAAATGTTCCCATCTACTCTTAACTCAATGAACTTACAACCACTCTAAAAAATAAAGTCTGATAAATATAATTGTAGTTACCAGTATGTTTCCCAGTTTTGTCTAACTGCCACAATATAAAAGTACTACTATCTTGAATTTTGTGTTTATCAATCTTTTGTTTACTTATGCTTTTACTATAGAAGCATGTATTTCTAAGCAAAATGCATCTCTCAATTTTCTTCTGAGTTGTGCATCTAAAATCCTATTATAACACACATTCTTCTCTAATTTACTTTTCAAATTCAGAGTTACTTGCAAAACACCTCAAAACATATTGTAGCACAATTGTGTCCTGTGTCATTGGCCCTGAAAATCTACTAACCTGAAGAAATAATATTACCATTGCTTGTCTCCTATCTAGCTATAGGCCGTAGTATCATCATCCCCTAAACAGTGAAACTTCTGAGTAGATAAAGGATTCAACTTTGTCCTCATTAATATTGGAAACGGCCATAACAGGACCCTAACTCTTGAAAGCTTGAGCAGAGACTGGGAGAGCTCAGCTTTTCTTAGGGCTACTGGGAGCTATCCCTGGTGCTGCCTCAGAGTCAACCCAACACCGGCTTTGTGCTGTTTGACACCATAAAACGTGACTATTGAGCTGAGCTAGATTAAGCCTCAACTGGTTGAGCTAATGAATCTGACAAAAACCCTAGCTTCAGTTCTGCAAGTGATTTTGCTGCATTCTGAGCTCTGTATCTCCTTTACATATCTCCCTTTGCTGTATTTGTGCCACACACCTTTTTGAACACCACACCATCACTAATACTGAAACCATATCTCAAAGGCCTACTGTCTCTGGACCCTGGCTAATTATGCTTATTTAAATCTCTCCTGCTAAACACATGCACACAAAAAAATCATTTATGATAGTATTATTTCAGTGTTAAATATCTAATAGAGGAAGAGCCTGACGATGAGTTTGTCTGACTCCAAAGCTGCAACCTCTCCCTTACTTCTTTAGCCGTAAACTGCCTGAGTTATACTTATTCCTAGAATCCTTAAAACTCCTACCCTTTCTAAGAACATACATATATATTAGGCAGAATTGTACCATAACATCATTTAAACTATGGTTATTGTTACTTAAATAAATAGCTCATACATAACAAGTACACATATGTTCCAGAAACTGCTTAAAGAATTTGTATGAAATTCCTACAACTTTAGGAAATATAATTTTATACTTTTTTTCATTTTACAAATAAAAAAACAGAGAGGAATGTCAGATGCCAAGATTCAAACCTACACATTTAATCACAGAGTCTATATTCTTAAATAGTATGCTCTATCACCTTTTATTATCTTTAAACATGATTATTAATTTATGTGTTTTATAAAAAATCCTTGACAAGTATCCTTAATTTTATTTTTAAAAATAATAAGATATGCTATTACTATGATATTGCTTTTTAAATTAACTTAGGAAGTAAATTAGCATGATCAATTTTCTTAATGGTATTTTAAAATGAAATTAATTATTAAATATCTTAAATATTATAAGCTAACAGGAAAAATGGTGAAATACCTAACATCTGACTAATAAAAGTAAATTGAAATATAAGAATCAGATTCTATGTACATTGAAAAATACAAATGGCAAATAATACCATATTGAAGATTTTTTAATAGTCTCTGATAGTTTTTCTTTTATTTTAAAAATTTTATATTCTTTCTAATGACTGTAAGTGGATTAGGAAAAAAATCAAGGGTTGTAGAATCAAGCAGAATGTCAAACCAGTAGATTTCATTCAAGGCAGTGGGAGCCTGTTTGGTTGTTTCTCTCTCTCTCTACCTCACTTTTAAGAATCCTCAATCACTGCCATTTCTGGTCTCAGCTTTCACAACACTTTACAGGCAGCTGAATGAAAGGGCAGAAGCTTCCTCTGAAACTCAAGTTATTTCAGCTCTAAAATCAGCTGAAAAGGATGCCCTCCCTAGAGACAGAAATGCATTCCCTCCACCATGAAACTGCAATGCCCTCAGGTTGTGGCAAGGGAGGAGTTTAGCACTTAAACCTAGATAATGCTATTTTTTTTAATCAAAGCACACCATTCTTGTTTCATATGGCCTGTGGCACAATTTTTAAAAACAATATGGTGTATCAGTAAAGGTAAACAACAACAATAATAATATAGGAATAGCAATGTGCCAATAAATAATATTGAAAACTATTAATACATGGCCCCAGTACCTTCATGAAATGGGTCTTCAAAAAAAAAAAAAATATATATATATATATATATTTCTTACACTGCTTTATGCATGACTTCATTCCTATGGTTTGCACTTCACTGGTCTGTTGTGTCACTCTACCAATAAACCTGTACATCATACTGAGTGAAATATGTTCACAGTCCCTCTACTTGATGAAAAAAGGAACAATGTGGTTTAGAAGAATGAGCACTGAGCCAGAAGGCCGAAGATTAGATAGAACTTTAATCCTATCCTGGCACTTTTTGGCTCCCAGATGTTGGGTGAGTTGCACATCCTCTTTAAAAATCAATTTTCAGATCAATGAGACATCTTTGTCTGTCTCCCAAAGTTCTTGTGATGACTAGATGAGCTAATGCATGAGAAAGTATTCTGAGAAAATGCTATATACAAAAAGAGTATTTTTGTTTTCCCAATGGGAAGATCAGCACTCTTTAGATATACACAGTTTTACATTTTTACTGTACAAATTTATAAATGTTTACATTTTCTGAATTTACTTACTAGTAAATTAGTTCATTGCCGGTATTTCTTTATAGTTTATTGTTACTTAATATGTTTGCCTGAAAGCTATGAAGATTTCTAGAGTTTTTTTAGACTTGCTATATTTTAGGGTAAACAAAAAATGTTGAAGTGTATGCTTAATCTTCAAGTATGTCTTCTTTTTTCTTCATTGAATTATAATTTCACTCCCAAATACTGATATTGTTGTACCAAAATAATTTGTAAAGTAAAAATGCAAAATAATAATAACTGACATTATTAGCTTTTAATCACACCATGACCTATGTATTTGACTATGAATGTATCTCTAATTCCAAAATCATTATCTAATCTGCTGCATGTTACCAATTATTTTCTCCTTTAAATAATTTAGACATTGCACATTTTCTTGTAAGCTTTTGGATCCATGATTGTACAATCACATTGATATTATTTAAGTTATAGCAAATCATTCAAAGTCTCATCTTGGAAATAAGAGGTTTACTTTAACCAAAATATTAACTTTTGGTGCTGTTAGCATTCATCTTTTCAATTTATTTTTCTATAACTTCAATGTATATAAAAGCATACAAACCTGTATAGAATGTTAAGTACCTAAATATTTTCTGTGTGCACATTATCCACATGCCACATTATAGTTGTAAATTAAGGTCTAGTGTGTTGCAGAAATCATCCTTCCATACCACGGTTTTTCTCCCTGAATGAGGCAAGAGTTAGCCAGTAAATATATGTGGTCAACCTCAGATTTGCCTCACTGGGAGTTCACATGTATTTTTAACTGCCTTCAATTGTTAATGTATTCCTCAAATGAGATGCATCACCTTGAAGAATGACTTTTTGCCCTCTGGGAATAGGCCAAACAAGTATTTCATTCGCTATGATAATCAGTTCTACCTTCAGCAACATATAAACCCAAATTTAATAGGCACTGGTGATTAGGTTTTAAGTCAGAGAGTCATCACTGTCCACTGTGAAAAATAATAAGAAAAAATACAAATTATAACAAATTTGCCTTCGGGAGGCCTTGTTAGACATAATGGGACCATAACTATTTCAGGATATGGTGAGTAAATGTTTTTCCTTCTCATTATAGACATTTTTTAGTCACCAATTTTCAGTGATAAGAAAGATTTCCTTTAACTCGTACTAAAGATATCTTAGGTCATTTGTTTTGTCCACTTAGTGTGTAACAGTCTTGAAAGAGATAAAGGACTACTTAACATAAAGCACTTACTTAAATCTTTTAAAATGTTTAAAACCATATGCAGTCATTCAAAGTTATAGATAAATTTGATATTATACAAATCTTCCACTGTCAAAATTATCTAAGACTTTTTTCCAGCTTAAACTTTGCACTGAAATAAAAAAGAATTGTACAAGACATTATGGAAAATAACAAATCAGTCCTTAAATCAGCAGCTTAGGTTGTGGACAGTAAATGATACAGTAGTTCCACTTTCTTGGAACTGAGTAGCAGAAGAAAATGAAGAAAGATACTACTGACAGGGCAAGGATGATGGGAGCAGACTAGCATTATGAATGATATGTTAAGTGATTGGCTCAGATGGAATCATGGGATTGCTGCTGCCTTTAGCAGAAGCTGATTTTCATTCTTATTGTTCACCTCGTAAGACTCCAACATATGGAAGGGGGAAGGGAGAAGAGAAGCTATGTGCACATGCATTTCCTGCACACATGCATATTTGAGAATATTGTGAATATTTGGCCGGATATACAGAGTGGTAGGAAAAAATACCGAATGCCAGAAATATATATCTTGTCAGCAGAGTTTATGAGTTTTAATATTCATGTATGCTTTCTGCATTCTTCCCTGTGAAAGTGACATACTCCTTCTTATTTGATAAGACTAAAGATATATGTATTTCTAACTCCAAAATAAGTGAATTAATAATTCAATACTCTATAATAATATATTGAAGATAATAACAAAGATGTGTTATAGGCTGCTTTGATGTGCTTAAAGACGCAGTCAACATATTTCTTTTTTAAACCAGTAGATACTCTTGATTCATTTGGTTGACCTGGTGTGTGTGTGTGTGTGTGTGTGTGTGTGTGTCTTAGCAGGATGAAGGTAAAGGGGAGGAGCAAAAGATGAACCAGCAGTTAGAGAAAATGATTGTTACATGATGCAGTATATTAGAAACACATGCATAAAATTAAACTTAATGCGGGTGTCAAAGGGTTCATTTACTAAGATTTTCTTTAAACTAATTTTTATTCCTATTGAAGTGTGATTAACTTGGAGCTTCTTTAAATGCTAATTTTTTTGTGCCCCAATGCTTAAATGTCTAGCATGACTAACACAATAATTTTTGTTATGAACTTCTGATTCCAAAAAATAATTAATATTGCCAACAATTCACTTTATTTATTTTTATATATTTTAAAATCCCAGTTAACAGCCTGTATGTATAAGATTTTTTTCAGAGATAAAATATAATAAGCATCACTAGTCCAACACCTTCCCCCCAAAATTTAGAGCAACTATCTTGTAGGCTTAGCAGTTGTTTATAAATTTAAATAGATATATATGGATTACCATGCCAATTTGAGAGACAAAAAGCTTTAAAAGTTTGTAATGATAGGTTCATTTTTAAAATTTGGGGTAACAAATCACCTTTTTTAAAGTTAACATTTTAGCAGTTATCTGAAGAGGGGCATGAATAATTTTTGTAAACAACAAATATAAATGGGAGCTTCAAAACTAATTTTTATTTGAGGATGAACAACATTCTAGTTATTTAAAAAATCCTTAAAATTTGAGTGAAAAGCAAAAAGAGTGAAATTTAAGAAGGGTGAGAAAACAAGCAAAATGAGCAATCAGTAGGCTACTATAATTACTAAGCCCTCTAAATTGATGATAGAGTTATATACTTATTAGTATTAGGGGATCTTACAGATTTCACTTGCTAGGGTATAACCCAGCAGGCAAATTCGGTGAATCCCCCTATACCATTCAGCTCACCCCCTGAGGGGAAATGCCACGTGCATTCAAATCAAACGTTTTCCTATCAAGTTTTCAACTAATGGCTTTCCTAGGAGACCCAAGCCTGTCAGTCACCTACTACCTATTTAGACATGTTAAAACAGAATTTGTTGTTTATTTGTATTTCATTGAAGTGAGTCTGTTTTCTCATATTGAATTTGTATCCAGACCCCAAGTTGTCAATACTGCTTAGCTAGGGCTTCTGTTTGTTTTGTTTTTCTCTGCATGCAATCCAAAAAGTAGTGTCATTCATGCCAATTTCAACCCTTCTATAAATGTATAGTCAGTGTATTAACTAATTGTTTAAAGGCACTAGTACTAATGCCAAGAGATAAAAAACGCATTATTACTACTGAAAGCTGTTTTGTAAAATTCAAAATTCTTTAATAGAGACACAGTTCAACATAAGCCCCCATATGAGGTAAAAAAAAAAAAAAGAAGAAGAAGAAGAAGAAGAGAAGAAAAAGATATTCACCTGCAATAATGAAAAATGGAAGCATCTTTTTAATTTAATTATTTCCTGTGTTACTGAAAGCATATCTGGTCTCCTTAGAGAAAAATCTAGTGATATAAAGTCACATACTTGACCAGGTTGTGATTTTCTTGGTAGAAAAATCATATATACATACATATATATTTATATTTATTTCTGTGCTTACGACCTCTAAGTTAGTTTACTTGTATTTAAGACTAAATGTGAGTATTAAGCATTAGATAAAAACAAGAACTGTTATGTTTGATATGCACTTCAAAAGCTTAAAAGGCCAAAGAAAGCCCTTCCTTAATTATTGAAGAAGTGTCTGTAAAGGAAACATGAGCAAATAGCATTCATGCTTTCATCCCCAGTAACCTTTTATTGTCCTTTTCTTCAGATGGCCAAGTCAGTATATTTAATAAAGGCTGCAGCAACCATCAAAGAAGGCAGGGCTCTAATAAATGGTCCTGATTAAAGGCCCTGACAGGGTATGAACTTTGCATAAATTTTCTTATGGTGTCAGGCTAGGATACTGATTGAAAACTCATTAACATAATCACACATTTAGAGGAAATGCTGTAATGTATCAAAAACATTTCCCTTAGTGTAATAATTTTAAGGACATTAAAATGCAAATGATAATAAGGAACCATGTTTAGTGATGTTCTGAAAGCCTGATTATTTAAATATTTAGTATGAAGTATGGTGCTGTGTTCAGTAATGCATCTTCATGAATTCAAAAATTTAGTCTCTATATGGACTCCAAAGTCTTCTTTGGTCTTATCAACTATTTTTCCAGATCATAGATACACAAAATTAGCAAAACCATGTGGCTTAAGTATTGCAGAGAAATATTTTTTTTTTACAAATTTAAACCATTACATTTTTTTAAAAAGTACATGTTGCCAGCATCATTTTTCTCCATTAAAAATATGGAAAAGTAGTTAGCATTTTTTTCATATGATTGTGCTTTGAAAATAAGCTGAAATATTTTTAGTGTCCCTTTCTCTGCTTTTATTAAAAAGTGTATAAAGCGGCAAAGAACATGGCAGGTCACAGCAATACTATCCCTTAATGTTAATTCTTAACAATAAAAGAAACACTGTCCTCCCCCCACACAAATAGCCATAATTATGTAAAGAATGACTGCTTCAGACTGATGACTTTCAATATGCTCAAGTCTAGCATACTGGTATAAGAGGCCAGAAAGGTCAACAGTAATTCATAACTGCTATAAAATTGTGTAGCATCCCAGGGCTTCTGCAGGATGCTGACATTATCATGAGTCTTCTGCTGGTTTGTATATGTAAATTTGTGATAGGAAGTGCGCTGCTTTTACCGTATCACATGCAGAGCATCAATCAGGCAGTGGAATACATCAGAGTATTTTCATTATGCCTAGTTATTTACTGCATCAGAAAAAATTACCCTAGCAAGCCAAGCAGCCTTCTCTGGGTAGCATGATACGACCAACCAGGCTTCAGCTCAGGAGTCTTGTAAACATTACAGGATTAATCTCACAATCACAATCATCAATCTTTCCTAGTCCTGCCTGGGTGCAACTGTGGAGATTGGTAACCAGGCCATGTGGATTTAAATTTAACCCTGAATATCAAAAACTAGATGTCAGACCTAAGCTGCATATTGCAAAACACCTGTGCTTTTGCAATTTTGGTTGAAGACAATAGATGGAAACATAAAATTAAGTACTTTAAGGTCATATTTAATTTGTCACTTTCACTTTTGGCACATGCTTGGGAAACTAGAAGTTTTTTAAGACACTTTTTTTTTAACATCAGCTGTAAGTGAAAATTGAGAGACCACTTTTTATTCATTTAAGCAAATTTTCTGTATGAAAATGCAGATACAGTAGCCAGTTCTGTAAAGCTGTGAGATGGGAACCTCAACCTGAGGTTTGGGGATCTGCTCAAGCACTTCTGGCACTAGGCCAGAGAAGGTTAAAGCCCTAAGGAGTAATAGAGTCAGCCCTTAACCAAGAGAGTGTTCAATGTGTGTCTTGCTGACTCATAAGAAGACACTGGCATTGATTGCTGGAACAACTGCTTGCTACCTGCCTGCCAAAGGAAAAAAACTGTCTCCCCTTTCTTCCCTTCCAACAGAAGGGCGGGGGGTGGGGAGGTGGGTGAGACAGACAAGCTAGATGAACATTCTATCATTTTAAGTTTAGCAACTGCGCGGAACATAGCCTATTCTATTTAGATAATGCAAAAGATAATGTGCATTCATTTTTGAAAGTCAGGTGAAAACCATGATGATAATGATCATTTTTCCATAGTCAAGAAACAATAAATATATAATGAGCAGGTCACGTATAGACTGCCTGGCAGTTTAATTTGAACTGTGACCTTTTATTATTATTTTTTGTCCAAAGCACTTTTTCCTGAACACCTAGCACAGTCAATTTTTTCTTTCTTCCTCTCTCAATATCTTGCAGGCTCCCGTCTTTGAATAAAAAATGTAGTAACCATAAAAATAAGCCTTTCCCTTTTTTCCAATAAGATTTTCAAATCTAGACATTTATATTCATCCTATATATAAAAAGTAGATATTTCTTCTATATGCTTTAATCCCTGGCTGATTTAATCAGCACTGCAGGTACTTGTCTACTAGAATTGTGTGAGTATAGTAAAAAAAAAAATGTTTTGTGAGATATATATTGAGAATTTCATAAGAGCTATTCATCCCTACTCGAGTGATTATTTTAATATGGTTTTCTTGATCTATGAAGTGTAGCTTAAAATAATTA
Organism: Carlito syrichta; assembly: GCF_000164805.1. Lineage (NCBI taxonomy): Eukaryota > Metazoa > Chordata > Mammalia > Primates > Tarsiidae > Carlito > Carlito syrichta. The sequence continues at coordinate 561,002 of NW_007254146.1, read as the reverse complement.
TAAATAATTTCCCCCAAATAATTCATATTACAATAAAAGGGAAATTCATGTTAAACTGATTGCAATGACAAAAATTTTAAGGCTCCTTGCTCCTGTGTTTTCCTTTCTTGTGTGGTTTTTTAAAATTTTGTTGTCATTGATAATATGAGGCTTTTTGTTTTAGTGATTTTTCTTGTATGTCCTCCTCCAGATTATCTTTAAAGTAGCTAATATTTTGATGCTGTGTTTCTGTCCATAGAATTTTGGCTCCCCAAATCCTCATTAGCATTTTGTGTTCTGTATGTCAGCTTCCAGGTGCGATTGCATTACGAATCTTTTGCTTCTCACAGAACATGCAATACCATGCATGTTTCTGACTCTTGTGTTTGTATAACCAAATAGAGATACTGCTCTCTTGTTCTTCAAGGAAACAATGTGCTATATGAAAATGATTATTCTGTAAACTTCTTACAATACACCTATGATCAATTGACATTGTTTGAAGTGAGAAAGCTCTACATGCAGCGTATGTGTATGTACATCATTAAGGCACAAGTTTGAGCAACTTCCTGAGCTACTTTCTTGTGTTTTCATAAAATCCTGCCAGACGTTATGCTTTGCTGAAGATTTGAAACAACAAATAATGACTAGATATCCGTGGTGAAGATGCTAGGGCAGCAAAAATATTGGTGCAGTGATCAGCAGATTGGTATACACAGAGGAATCCAATCCTCTGAGAAAGGAAGGCAGAACAGAGGCCACATTCCTCAGCATGAACAGCCGGCAAGAAAAGCCTTGGACTTTAGAGTCAGGAAACATGGACTTGAGTCTCATCTCCACTAGTTTTCCGGCACATACCTTTAAGAAATCATTTGATTTCATTACTCTCAGTTCCAACACTTTTTTTTTCTTATTTGTTTACTTAAACATCAACTGGACTTCTAGGCACTTTACCACGTACAAAATAGTGAGCTACATTAAAAATGCTTGGTCTTTATCATTCCAAATGAATCATCACAGAAACAGAAAACTGAATACTACACGTTCTCATTTATAGGTAGAAGCTAAATACTGACTACACATGGGCATAAACTGGGGACAACAGATATTGGGCACTCCTAAAAGAGAAAGGAAGTTCAAGGAGTAAAGGCTGAAAAACTATCCTTTGGGTTCCGTGTCTACCACCTGAGTGATGGGTTCAATAGAGGCCCAAACCTCACCATCACACAATATATCTATGTAACAAACATGCACATGTGCACCTTTAATCTAAAAAATAAAATAAAAATGCTTAGTCTCAGTCTTAAAATAATAAAAGTGGCTGGTGTGTGTGCCAGGCATTGCCTTGTTTAATCCGTACATGCTCCTAACCCGGGGAACAGTTATTTAGAGTTTATACAATATAATACTAAATTTTATAGAGGTTCAATAAGCTAGTAAGAGGATCAAGACCTGAACACAGGTCCATCTGATACTAAAGTTCCTGTTCATAATTCTGTAGGCATGTCAAAGAATTTCAACATTTAAAAAACTTCTGTGAGAATCAAATGAGTAAGGTACATGACAGAATGTTATAAACTACAATGTACTGTACAAATGTTCGTTGTCATTACTGATAACATGAAAATAACAGAGAATTTTTCCCACACCACTTTCAGTCTTAATTATCCCCACTCAAATAGTTTGGACCATACTACATAAATGGCAATTACAGATTTTAAAAAACTATATAAACAAAATACTATCAGGGATTCTCAATAGGCATTTCTAAGCCAGTTATATACATGGCTCCTTAGTGAATATTAAACAAATAGAAACCCAAGTAAGACATTTTTCTACACATAAAAATCTCTGAAAAGCACAAGTCTACTGTTTGCATTAGTCCTGGAACATCTTTAGTAATTCCTTAGGCACTTCAGAGTTATCTACCGATTAAGTGAGAATGATGACATTAATAGAGCACCTGCAGACCATATAAATGTAAAATGTCTTTCATTCAACCAGAATATCTAATTTAGTATCAATACCATTTAATATGGAATTTTCCTCTTATATGAAATTTTTATATCTGTATCCCAATAAGGGTTGTATAGCAAAAGCATATAACATTAAGAAAGCAAACTGGAAACAAATAAACAACAAAATGCTCCATCTCCCATCTTTGCCACTTTACACCATACCTGTAATTGCACTATGCATCTTTATAAAACTATATGATTTTAAGAACAAAGCAATAAAGTCAGAATTTAAAAAGGTTTACCCTTTTTGTGGTTGCAACCACAAATTTATAGTTCAATTTGAATAAAATTTTGTCAAATTTTGGTGTTCCATTTTTCAATTTCTCATGTTTGATTAGTAAAAGCACTTACCTAGAGTTCTTAATATGAGGAAAAACCATTTAATGAAAAATATTTTATTTAGATATTAAAAACACAACTAGCTAAAAGGAAGAAAATCGCCTAATGTTTTTGTACTTCTTATTTGACAGCTAAAGCCACAAAAAATAATTTGATTATTGGGATCTTGATTAAAAGAATGGCTATGGATTTAAGGATGAATAGTAGATGAGAAGTTCTATTATTGGTATGTCTTTTTCCAAAATTAAATGAAAATAACACTACTTTGTTAAAAGAAAAGAAATATTGACTCTTTGAATAAATTAAGACACATTTAATTGTTGCTAGAAGCATGCAAAAATAGTCTAAACTTTTAAAAAATTAGTTACCTTTACCTCTAAAACAGTACATTTAAAAAAAATTTATTGGAATATATTATTCAAATTAATATCATTGAAACTTCCATTTCTTCCAAATATTTCCTAATGAACAAAATTTTATAACACCAGGTTAATAACTATACATGTTATGTTTTTCAAGTAACTTCAAAATGAATTTTCCATTATGTAAAAAAGCATGTCATTAAAGATAAAATGTGTTCCAATTGATATTGTAACAAATTATAGGTAAGTATTAAAGTTTTAACTCTACTTAGCCAGCATACACATGTGAGATCGGTCTTTATATGTATAATGAGTGAACAATGGCATTTATTCTATAACAAATTGAAAATTTCTTTCCTCAACAAGATAGAATTCTTATAAATACTTTCTTTGAATCCAGTTCAGCTTTATGTCCCTTTATTTTTCAGAAGCAGTAATCAGAAAATTTGCATAGATTTTTCTCTATATCGATTATAGTACCAGATACCTGTAACTACATAACACCTACTATTCATAAGAAAGCACATATAAATTTTGAATTTTCACTGTAAGAAAGGAATTGGGGCAACTCCTTTGGATCCCCTCCCACTGTGGGAGCTTTTCTGTGCTCTCAATAAATCCTGCTTCCTCAAAAAAAAAAAAAAAAAAAAAAAAATTGGCAGTAGTGGATACTGACCGGGTAGGAGTGAGGGACATACAACATCAGTAAGGGTACCTGATCTCAAATCAGCAAGGTGGGAACCAAAGGGAGACCCAAACTTTACCTGTATGATGACTACTTATACCTAATCCTGAATTGTACCCCACATCTTTAAAATTAAAAAAAAAAAAGTGGTAACAATTTTTAGCTATCACATTGGCAAAGTATTAAAATATCTATTTCATCTAAAAATAAAAATAAAATAAAAGATGATGTAAATCCATGATTATTGACATGAAAAAATGACAAATACAAAATAAAAGCAGTATGGAGTATATAAAAAGTAATTGCATATGCATACGTTTTGCACAAAAAAAAGCTTAGAAGGATATATACTAACTTTTAGTGGTAATTTCTAGTGATATAATGATCCTTTTGTACACTCATTTCTTGGTCTCTTTTCCTTACAGTGAGAGTATATAATGTCATACAATGAAAGTAAATAAATGGAAAAAGTAGGGGAGAAGAAAAATAAATAAATAAAATTTGAATTTGCTTATAGAAAAATGCGACAAAATAATAATAAAATATGTTATCATGCCTTTTGTTTTACAATGCAAACTTCTGGAAAATAAAAGATTTTCTATTGTATGTCAGTATTCTTACTGTTTCTTCTCCCCTTCTCTCCCCCTGCATTCTTACTTTTAAACACAACAACACCAATATAGACATACTGGAAGTAAAGTAATGACAATCTTTTCAAATATCCATTGTAATTTAGTGACAAACACCTGCAGACTTGCTTTTTCTAACTTGCCCAGTCATCATTTATGGGTTTACTAAGGACAAATTGGATCATGATTTGAGCTGATGGCAATTAATGACATTTATAAGTGAGTATATAGGAACTGCTCAATTCATCTGGGGACAAGATAATCTTTGTCCATGAAGCTTTTCTTGTTTGATTAACACACACACACAAAAATGCAATAACATCTTATATGAATGACATCATTTCTTCTCTAATAGAGTGATGGCCAAGTTATAATGGTTAAGTACAAGCAGTTAGAACTTATTTATAATCACATACAGCCATGTATATGTAACTGTATTAAAGTAGCTACAGCAGTCAGATACCTTAAAGACCAGCAAACAAAACAGTGAAATAAATTTGCAGCAGCTTAGTAGTTTGTGTAAGTTGTTATTCATAGCAAAAAGTGTCTGTTATTTTTAGTTCCAGTGGATCTTCCTTTTTAAAATCTAAGTACACAGACACAGACACACAAACACAATTCTTGAATATTAGAAATTAGCTACTAAATATGCATATGTTTGTTTATTAAAGAAAACTGAAATGTTAAGCATGGCAAAAACCTATCAGGTAAAATCTATGAAAATTTACAGATTACCTAAAATGCAGGAGTTAATTATAGTCTGCTTTCCCTGGCATGTCAGCTTGATTAAATTTGGAGTTCGGAGATGAATTGGCCCAAATTCATTAGTGTTCCCCGGGTGCAGATATTGGTCAAGGTCAAGCGAAACACATTGACTATAGTGTTAGAGAGGAGGGGGGAAGGGATTCCAAAGAAGGTAGACTCTTAAAAGATCTGGGGTTGTAGCAAGAAACTTTGATACTTTTTAACTTAATAAATCTTGACAGCCTAATCATGGCTAAGCCTTTGCAGTGTTATTGGTACAGATGGTAAAGCTAGACATATTTAAAGAGATCTCAAAAGCCAGTAGTAAGAGAGCACTGAATCCAAATGCAGTGTTGGACTCTAGGAGAAAGTGAAAGAAAGGAGGATAAAAAGCTACACAGCATTTCCATCTCCTGACATCTCCAACAGCCTCAGATACAAAATATGATAAGGCTCCTGCTGAGCTAATAAGCCCAACAAATGTCTGTGTCCGTGAAGTAGATGAAGTGGGATCAAGCAGAGGGGGCTGCTGTATGAAAATAAGCCAGCGCCCAGGGTATAATGGCACTAGAGAAAGCTACAAGGTCAGGCTGATGACAGAGACACCAGTTAAGTAGAGACCCCATCCGTAAGAAAGGTTTGCCTGCTGGATCCAAGACATAACCATTAAAATAAAATGAACTATCCATTTAAAGAAAGGAAGAAAAGAAGAAAACAAAAAGTCTCTACAAGGATTTTATTTTTATTTGTTTCTCATATATGGCAGCTGCATCCTTTTGTTTATTTACAGGCACCCTACCCAGGGCAAAAACGAAAGTATCGGGCCATGGAAGGTGGGAGAATTGGAAATAAACATGCACTTCAAAATGCAGTTAAATTTGTTGGTTCTGCTCTATGATTTTAGTGGGTTCACAACCTATGCTAAGCATTATTTGTTTAATCAAATATTGCATTAGGATGAACAGAGTAATAAATGCTTTCTCTGATCCACAAGTTTTCCCAGGGAAAAAGACTGCTGGATGAAACATACATTATTCCTCAACTTCTCCTTTTCTCTGTTTCCTTTTAGCTAGAGAATATACTCATTCATTTTTATTATAAGGTAATATATTTTTCAGCAAAATAAAGAATTGATTGAAGTTGAAATTATATGATTCAGAACAGCAGTCCTGACAGAGGTGCCATAAAAACCAGCCTATGTGCTTGGCTTTTGACAGCATATACATCTAGGATGATGAACCTCCTGGTTTTTCCAGGACTACCCTATTTTTACTACTGAAAGTCCTGTGTCCTGCACACCCTCTCAGTGGTCACTATATTCCCATGACTGAAACAGCATTTTGGAGGTAAAGCCAGACCTAGTTGTGTGGTGTGTCTGGCTGAGTCGAGGAGGAAAACTGCGTAGAAAGAGGAAGTGACAGACAAGCCAGTAGACAGACAAGCCAAATGATTTAGGGCAAGAAACACTCATAAGAAGCTAAATCATGCAGGATGGTTGTCACTTTGCTCAAATTTGCTTTATTATTTCCATTGTCCCTTGAAGCTAATACATTTTATTTACACATACACACACAAGCACACACACACACAAACACACACGCACAAATGAAGTATAGAACAACTAAAATGATATCCATAAATTGTCATTCTTTATTGTTTTTCTTAATGGTCCAAATGATCCACATTGACCTTAAAACCAATCATGGAAAGGCCACTTAACAGCTAATTCATTCTGCAGTCCATTGCCAAGGCTAACAGAAATAACACAGATTAGAAGACAACGACAATATTTTTCTTCACATTTATGGAAGAAAAACCAGCACATTAAAAATTATACTTAAGAATCTCAAGAATCTCCTTTTTTAGTTTTAGAAAAGGTTCTGCATAATCTTGTTTTTTATTTGAGTAATAATTAGACTATGCTTGAAATGTCAAGTCTGTCAAATTACTACAGTAATTCTTACAGATTGTGTCAATTTCATAATCTCTGAGAAGTTTTGTTAAAAAGGTGAAAAACCTTTAAACACCATGTGAGATGGTTCATTAAACATATATGAAAGCTTTGAAATTCTAACTGCATTACCATGAAAAATCAAATTGGGTGCATCTCTAATATTTTAAAAATCTATCTTTAGTTTTAATTTCATACAAATGCAAATGAAGTACTATCTCTTGAAATCAAATTTTAGACATAGTCCTGACTTTAGAAATGTAAATTTTATGATGGAGATGAGTAAATGATGAAATGCCAGTAGTTGTTTTTAACAGTTGTAGATACTTTTCTCATCTATAATTAAAATCTTTTAAAACATCCACCCTGGGCACAGGAGAATCAAAACGGTTTAAATATTGCGTCTACTTTTTTCAGTTTAGTTTATTTTTTTAAAAAATTTAGGCATTAATAAGCTGATTTTCAATAATATACTAAATATGTTCAATAAGCAGTAATTTTCAAAATTGATGACAGCCATAAGTTTCCAATTCCCATTGTTTTCACTGGAGCTTATTTTGGGATTGCTGGAGAAAGGATTTCTGAATTAGTCAAACCCTGACTGGATGACCTGTCAGTTTTCCTGTGGCTACCTGGTTCTATGCTTATGAGATCATCCATCCCTACAAGTTATCCTTGAAAGTGAGATCTGCCCATAGGAGAGGGTGTCAAACCCTTAACCTTCCTCCTAACATTTTATACCTCCTAATTCATTCTGTGCAAAACAGTTTTTATTTTAGGAAAATGAAAGAAGTAGTAACTTTTACCTGGAATAAAGGACAGATCAGTACTGACATTGCCACAAGTAGTACTAAGAAAGATAAAGAAAGACTTTAATAATTCAAGTGTCTAATAAGTAGAATGCACCAGGCAGATAGTACTATTAGCTTAGTTCAAAGAGATGCTATGGGCAAAAGTGATAAGCAAAAGCAATAACATTAAGATTTTGTTCAGTACACAGATCAGGGACAATATATAGTATATAGAGTGTATTGAAAGTACACAGACTTTTATGATATAATATCGAGCCAGATATCTGTATTCAACTTAAAGCTAGTATTGTTTCCATGTTCTTTTTATTTATAGAAGTATTTTACTGATGACAATTGTAAGTATTATTAGTTAAAATATTATGGATAAATATGGAATTAAACATTAAATTTATTTCATTTTAAGATGCTATGGACAAGCTGCGTATAGTTCATTATTAGTTTTGTCAAGTTTATTAAGTTGAAATCCATAATCTTCGAAATTTAGATTTCTCTTCCAGTATATTTTTTCATTAGCAAACATACAGAAACTATATAATTAAATTTAGTTTGCAGAAAATTCAAGAAATCAAGAAGGAATATATAATGGAGGCATTCAGGAATTTGTATTCTGAAATCAAGAACAGGGTCATAACCTAGCTAGGAAACTTGTTTCAGCAAGTTTAAATTGACTAATCCTCAAATTTCCCGTTTAAAAAATGAGAATAATATTAGTATCTATTTTAGGAGGATTGTGGAAATACAGTACATATGTCAAATGCTAGGCAGCAAAATCCCAATAACCCCCTCATTTCTTTGAAAATTTAATAGACACAAAATATTCCAACTTGTCAGAATAAGAAAATATAAAGGATAACGACCAATTCCACAATGCTCTCAGAAGTTTAACATAAAACTCATTATATTTACAGGGTGGCCTCAGTACATTTAAGTTTTCTTTATTTTCCATCTTGTATATTTATCAATGTAATACATGAACATTATTAAAATCAAATCGCTATACAAAGTTTATAATAAAACACAGTAACTTCTTATTCCTGTGCTCTCTGCTCCTAGTGAAACCTCTTTTTTCTATTCGGTTTATCTAATTATTTTAGTAATAATACATAACTTTTAAAATAATGTACCAGTATTACTGCTTTGTGGTATATTAATTTTAGTCATTATCTTCTAAAACTGTCTTCCCAATAAATCTATATTTAGTTAAATAAATTGACAAGGTTTAGGTTATTATAATTATGTAATATTCGCTGCAAAGTCAAGCAGAATACTATCATTAAGTCTTTTCTTTTTTTTTTTTTTTCTTCCGGCCCTCCCCAAGTCTTTTCTTTAGTATAACTTTTTGCTATTCCTGGAATATTTCTGTGCTTTGATGTTGGCTAACTCTGGCACATATTGATCCATTTGAGTGCAGCAGAAAAATCTTGGGCATTGAAATTAGTAAACTAGCATTTGGTGTTGGCTGTGCTATTGCTTGTGACCCTTTGGTAGGTCCCTTAGATTGCTGCGCCTCAGCAATCATTTCTGAGTAACAAATGTGCAAATAGGTAACTTCCTTGAAGATGATTTATGAGAAATAAAAGTAAATAATGTCTACACCTTCACCTGGAGCCCCCTCCACTGCATGTAGTACCCTCCACTTTGTTCCTCAGATCAAAACCACGAGGTGGGTGAGATTAAAATTATTGTCACATGTTAGGAAAGAACTGAAGCTCAAGAACACGAGGTCTTATCCAAAGATGTCTAGCAGAAAACAGCTCAAACCCTAGCTTTCTAACTCTAAGTCAAGGACTCTTGACTCCATGACATGCTGAGGATCTGTCTAACCATATCATCAATATGTTACTGGTACCTGATTTAACTCCCTGAAACTAAATTACACACAAAAAAATTCTCTTTGTTAATTTGAATTACTGGTTGAGTAATCCTAAATTTTTAAAATCTGTTTCCTCAAGACCATCAGAGATAGTTGATGTTAAACTGTGAAAGATTGGTATAGAAAGTTATATAAGGTTTCCATAGTGACATAAGCTGGCTATTACATTTCCACCATCTTCTATATATTTAAAAACTCCCTTGTGGCCTTGCTGATACCCTAGTTGTATACTTGTCTTATAAATTGTCATAAAACCAATACAGTCTCAAGCTAGATAGCTTAAGCTCAAAAAAACTATTATAAGTACTAGGAATAATAAATGAACAAACTATTTAAAAGTTGGATAACGGGATTACTATTTTGGCTACAGTCCCTTTAGTTTTTAACCTAATCCTTGCTAGTGACTTTCCATATAGTGAGAATATCAAGAAATTGGAGAGTTTTTACTAGCTATTAGAACTCTTTATGCCATTTTTTGGGGAGAATTTACTAATTTATATGAGCCTTTTAATATAACTTTTTTTTACTTTTTTTCTCCAAAAAATATTCCATGGCCTCATTAAACAAGAAGAAATTTTCATGTTACCTATGTGTAAAAGTGAAGTTAAGTGAAGCTCAAGAACTAATAAACAGCATAGCTGGGGTTCAAATGTGATATTTTTAATTGTAGATCTGATCATTTTTATACTTTACCACACTCATTTTGTCACATTCAAAATAATAAAATAATTAAAATAGTATCACACACCCAAATACATTGACCAGAAAGACTTTATTACCACATTAAAAATTACAGTCTTGAGTGCTAAATTATTCTGGATTTTGATGACCTTAAAAACTATAGATGTTTGAAAGGACATTAAGTTCTGATTCTTGTAGCTCCTTGCTAATATGCCTTCCAGACTGAACACTTCCCATGATGAGACTTCAATGTTTTCCAAAGAAAAATATTTTATCTTTGGACAACTTTGACTGTAAAAGAATTCTTTTTCTCCATTGTGCTGAAATATGTCTTCCTGTAACAGCCAATCTTTGATCAGTTCTTTCTCAGAAACAACACAAAATTAATCCAGTTTTTCTCCACATGATAGCACTTTAAATATTTGAAAATGACCCCTCATATATTCTCTATAGTTTTCCTTTTTCCAGTCTAAATGTCCCCCAATCTCATCAATTGTTTCTTTTATTACATATCTTAAATTTTTCTTATTATTCTTTTCTTTTTCCCTGGATTCCTTTTCTGTATCACATGATCCCCTTTGAAGTGTGGCACACAGTGTTGAACCCACAGTATTCAGATAGTATAACTATCATATTTCTTCTTCTAATCACTGTACCTTCATTAGTGGAGTCTATGATCATATAAGCATTTAGAAAGCATTGACCTAATATCCTAATATGCATGTGATGGACCATCTCTACACCCTGGTGGCTTAGTTCTCGGCCTCAACTCCAGGGATAATTTCCTCCTCAGTCACCTACTGCCATGGTCACATCATAGACTGTCATCACTGGAAATTGTAGGGCTGTTGAAACCTTAGTATAAAACATCTCACTTCAATCACTACATACAATCTTCAAGTTAACTTGCTCTAATGACCTTTGTACTACTTTTATGTAACAAAATTCCAACTCTTTTTTTCCTCTTTTTTAATTATCCTTAAGTTTATACTTGTTTATTCCCCTTGTTGCTCAATAGAGAATTGATATTCTGTCATTGAATCATTCCCTAAAATATCGTCAACTCCCTCTTCTCTTCTTTCATAATGTTCCCTGGCAAGTCCCAGCACTAGATGAACCCTTCCATTTTCTTGAGTACTGGCAACAGAGTAACTGGAGATCCGTGGAGTAAACCACTCAAGAGGATTAGTCTACTGTAAATTCATTATCACAAACCTCAGTTGGATGCTCAGTTCTTCCATCATAATAATCCTGTGTTTTTCCAGGAGTCTAGTTTTTATATTTCCCATAAAATGACTATTTCATATCTTCTTTTTACAGATCTTACACAGATTCTTCTATCCTTTCAGCTGTTGATATCCTCTCTTACATCTTTGAAAAAACAGGAGAAAGTCCCTCACATTCCTGCATCCAAAGCTGTAAACCAATATTTATATGAATGCCATGTGTTATTCTGATTTTTCTTCTAGCGTTATTAAGAATGTTGATCATGTAGTTATCACAACTTTCTCCCTATTGGATTCACATAAGCATGCTTTCATACATTAGCATTCTACATTAAAAATCAACACCTCCCTTGACACTACATCTTTTTTCAACCACTACTCCAGTATGTTGTTGCTCATTTTACAGAAACTTTTTTTTTTTTGAGTTGGAGTCATACTCTGTCGCCCAGACTGGCGTGCAGTGGCCGCTCCCAGCCACCGCAGCCTTGACCTGCTGGGCTCCGGCGATCCGTCCGTCTCAGCCTTCCGAGTAGCCGGAATTACAGGTATGCGCTACCACGCCCGGCTGACTTTTTGATTTATTGTAGAGATGAGGTCTCGCCAAGTTGCCCAGGCGGGTCTTCAACCCGCGGGCTCAGGCAATCCGCTCACCTCAGCCTCCCAAAAGTGCGGGATTACAGGCTGAGCCACGGAGCCCGGCTTACAGAAACTTCTAAAGTTATTTGATTAGATACAATGCCTCCATTTCTTGCCTCCTGTTTTTCTCACCTTATTTCATCTGATTAAACTGGTTTTTTTCCTCATTTTAAAGATAATTTCCTCTCTTGGATTCCATGCCCCACAAAACTACTGGGTTTTCTTCTTTCTTATTGGTCACTTTTCGGTCTCCTTCTTCAACTCTTTCTTGTCCCTCCCTTAAATGCCAAATTCCTACTTGTTCATTCTCTTTTATCCTTTACCTAATCTCTGTCCCAAGATGGTCTCATATATTCACAAGGCTTGAAATGCCATATCATAGTTAGAGACTGCCATATCAATGTGTCTAACTCAGACTTTTCCTCATATATTTGACTATTTCACACCTCCACCGAAATATTTCACATTCATCTTTTGAATATAACATGACCAATATGGAAATCTTGAGTCTTTCCTAATCATTTTTCAGTCTAACTTAGCTCCATAAAATGGCATAACCAATTCATATATGTGTAAACCAAAAAGCTGGGAAATAGTCTTCATTCCTTCAGCTCCCTAATTCTTACTTTCCACCTCTAATCCATCAACAGATCTTATACATATATTTTGAATTGTTTTCTTTTCTTTAAATCAATTGCTACCTTAATTCAAGCCACAACCATGTTTTACCTGGTTACAATAATAGCATGTTTCAGTATCTTTCTACCTTACATTGTCATCATACCATTTTCTCTTCCCAGAACTCCACAATCCACCAAAACTTGCATATTAGTAATTTCTAGATCATGTCAGGCTCTTGCTTGCCTCAAAAACTTTACATTTGTTATACACTCTACATAAAAACTTCTTCTAGTGCCACTTCACGTGGCTGACCTCTTCTCTTTCTTCACATATCAGCTTAAATATTATATAATACATTCAAAGAGGATCTTTCTGGTTAATTTATATAAAATGCCCATTTCCTATTGAGCTTTCTCTTGATATTCCTTCCTTTTCCTCTATCTCTAGAATTTTTGGAATTATTATTTTGTTTATGTAATCATTTACTGATTTTTTTTCAACTTACCAACTAGAATTTAAGCCATGTGAAGGTAAGGAATATGTTTATCTTCTTTATTTTTTCATTCATAGCTCTACCACAGTACCTGGCATGTAGTAGATGCTCAACAAGCATTTGTTTAATAAATTTTATTTTCACAAAATATCTTTGATCACTGTTAAATTACCTTATTCCCCATTAAATATACTAGTATAACTGATTTCTTTAATCTTTATAAGATAAGTTGTATCTAAAATATTTAAATTTTATTTTATTTATTTGTTTTGTCAAAATCCTGACAGTACCATAAAAGACATTAGCTGTTTGCTTTTCCAAAAGTAAGATCAGTAAGTCAAACATCCTTCTGAAATCATTGATATAATTTTTTAGTTGGAAAGGCTCAAGGAGGAAGCCTTGTAGACGAAGCCTACCAACTTAAACACTCATCCCAAAGATGCCACCATAGGTTTTATGCCCTCTAGCTGTTATACTGGAATTTCCTGAGATGTTCTATCAAATATTCTATGCAGCCCTGGTACTTAATCCTTTGGTTTCCCAGTGAGCTTGACTGTTCCTAATAAACATATGCTAGATGCTACTAGTCATAACTTTCTTTTCATCTTTAAGTGAATCAATTTATTTTTAGTAGTCTTTTCAGAATACTGCCAGAAACTAACATCAAGATAATCATTAACTAGAAGCTACCTTTCCGTTTCTTAAAAAATCTTGGGAAATAGTCCTAATTATTTTTTTAATAAAAATAGTAGAGGTACAATTACACATTGTAAGTAAGTGACAAATTTGGCCTTAACAATAATTTTTTGATATCACACCAAAAGCTTAGGTAACAAGAGCAGAAATAAGCAAGTGATACTACATCACTTAGAAAACTTCCACATGGCAAAGGAAATAATCAACAAAATAAAAAGATCTCCTACAGACAGAAAGAAAGTAACTGTACACCACATATCTGATAAAGGTTTCACATCCAAAATATATAAGGAACTTGCACAATTCAATAAGAAACAAATAATAAATAAGCTGACTTAAAAATGAGCAAAGGACCTAAAGAAACTTTTTTTTTTCAAAGAAGATATAAAAGTGGGCAGGAGGTATATGAAAAGGTATTCAACATCACTAATTATCAGAGAAATGCAAATCAAAACCACAGTAAGATATCACCTAACACCTATTGGTTCTTATAGAGGAGACAAGCTATAGCAAGTATTGGCAAAGATGTAGAGAAAGAGAACTCTTGTACACCATTGGTGAGAATGTAAATTGGTGTAGCCATTATGGAAAACAGTATGAAAGCTCTTCAAAAAATTAAAAATAGATGGCCATATGACTCAGTAATCCTTGTTCTGGGTGTATACCCCTCAAAAATGAACTAGCACTATGTAGAGATATTTTTACTTCCATGTTTATTGAAGCATTATCATAATAGTTCAGATGTGGAATAAACATAAATGTCTGCCAACAGATGAGTGGATAAAAAAAATACACACTCATACACACACAATGGAATATTACTTAGCTTTTAAAAAGGAAATTCTCTCATTTGCAACAACATGAGTAAAACTGGAGGGCATTATGCTAAGTGAAATAAGCCAGACACTGAAAGAAAATTACTGTATAATCTCACTCATATGTGAATTTATTTTTATTTTTATTTTTTTTTTTGAGTTGGAGTCTCACTCTATCGCCCAGACTGGAGTGCAGTGGTTGCTCCCAGCCACCGCAGCCTCGACCTGCTCGGCTCCGGCGATCCTTCCGCCTCAGCCTTCCAAGTGACCGGAATTACAGGTATGCACTACCACGCCCAGCTGATTTTTTGATTTATTGTAGAGATGAGGTCTCGCTGCCCAGGCGGGTCTCGAACCCGCGGGCTCAGGCAATTCACTCACCTCAGCCTCCCAAAGGCGCGGGATTACAGGCTGAGCCACCGAGCCCAGCTCATATGTGAATTTTTTAAGTTTAATACATAGAAACCAAGAGTAGAATGGTGATTACCATTAAGAGGGGGAGAAAAATAGGGAGAAGTAGGTCAAAGGGTAGAAAGTTGTAGTGACATAGAATGAGTAAGTCTAGAAATCTAATGTACAGTGTGAGGGTTATAGTTAATAATATAATATTAGGCCAGGCACGGTGGCTCATTCCTATAATTTCAGCTTTTTGGGAGGCCGAGGTGAGAGAATTGCCTGAGCCCCTGGGTTCGAGACCAGCCTGGGCAATTTGTCAAGACCTCATCTCTACAATAAATCAAAAAAATGAGCCGAATATGGTGGCATATGCCTGTAATTCCAGCTACTTGGAAGGCTGAGGCTGAAGGATCACCTGAGCCCAGCAGGCGAGGCTGCAGTGGCTATGAGCGTGCCACTGCACTGCAGCCTGGGCGGCAGAGTGAGACTTCAGCTCAAAAATATATATACATTGTATTGTATACTGAAAATTTATAAAGACATTAGAGTTTAGGAGCTCTTACCACATACACAAAAGATAACTAAACTATGAGAAGTGATGTATATGCTAATATGTTTGACTGTAGTAATCACTTCACTTTATATGTGTATATTAAAGCATCATGTTGTGCATCTTAAATATGTACAATAAAAACGACCAGTTTATAGAAAATAAAAAGACCTGAGATCATCTATGTTACCTATAATACACAGCCTCAAAAATTTCAGGTAGATTAATAAATGTTCAAATATACTTTTAGAAAATTCCACAATCCTCCTTTAGGAATTCATTTCAAATTTTAGTGAACTTCACAATCAAAAGTTCTACTTTATATCAAGCTTAACTTCCTCATGCTGACACAAACTGTAAGTCTAATTGCATTTTTTTCTCTCTCCAACATAAGATGGTAAGGATGTTGTAAGGTGCATTTAGAGAAACCAAACTCTAGCTTAAATCTAAAGCACCAGAATAATTCTAAATGAATAAATATTGATATGCTTAGTGTCTTAGCCAGCTTGAGTTGCTATAACAAAGTACCATAAATTGGAAAGCTTAAACAGCAAACGTTTATTTATCACAATTCTAGAGGTTAAAGTCCAAGATTGAGTGACAGCATGGTTGGGTTTTTGGTGAGCACCTGCCTCATGGCTTACAAACAGCCACCTTCTTTCTGTATCCTCATATGGAGGAAAGAGAGCTAGCTACCCCTCCGGCCTCTTCTTTTATTTTTTATGTTTTGTTTGTTTTATTTTTTATCATAAAGATGTGGGGTACAATTCAGGGTTAAGTATACAAACGTTGATTATACAGGTACCCTTGTTGATGAGGTATACCCCTCCTTCCCCTAGCACTTTCCCTCAACTGCTAATCCCACTCACCCCTCCCCTGACAGTTTCCCACTAGGGATTCCCAGTTTGCCAATCCCTTTCTTATAGTATCATAATAATTGTTCAAGGTCTGCTTATGAATGAAAACATATAGTACTCTGTTCTTTGTTTGTGTGATAGGTCACTGAACGGGCAACCAATTCTTATTCAGAGACCTAAATGCCCGTACCTTAAGAAATAATATAGACAAGTGGGACCTCATCAAACTAATGAACTTCTGTAAAGCAAAAGAAACCTTCAAGAGAGCAGGGAGACAGCCCACAGAATGGGAAAAAAATATTTGCCAACTGTATATCTGACAAAGGCCTAACATCTAGGATCTACAATTTCTCTTCTTTTAAAGGCAATAATCACATCCATGAAAGCACCACTCTCATGACTTAATTAACTTCCAAAGGCCTCATTTCCAAATACTATCACACTGAGATTAGAGTTTTATTCTATTATCACTATTATGGTTATTATTATTACTATTTACCATCTTATATGTTTAGACTAAACAATCTCAGTTTATTCACTTTTCCTTGTTACTACTGTTTTATTTCAACTTTGAATTATAACTTCATTATTGTCACTCCATCAGGAACCTCTGTTCATAGGGAAGTTGAACTGGGAATATATCACTGTTGGAACTTTTAAAAATTAAAAAATCAAATTCTAAAAACCTATTATAAAATTCACAAATATGAGCACTATAAGTGCTGGAACCACAACAGTGAAGTAGCAACTTTCTACCTTTTCCAACCAAATGGCAATTATGACTCTATAAACCAAAAGCACTGACCCTATACAGTTTTCTCTAACCCATAACTACTATGAACAGCTCCAACGGAGTTGTGGAAACAAATGAGCTTTGCACGCTCCCTCATTCATTACATTTATAGTCTAATACTTCTTTCAGAGCACCTAGATATCACTGTGATAGGCATTATGGAATTACTTAGCCATATTTGTCAGGTGTCATCATGGTAACAGTCAAGACATTACCAATAACTTTAGAGCCAGTGGCAGAAGAAGAAAAAGCACTGTGGCTTTTAATAATAATGTTTTTAAAAGTTTGCATTACATGTATGAAAAATGGAGTTATGTCTACAAAAGCACTACAGAACTTAAGAGTTTATTCGACAAGGTATCATGTAAGAATATATAGGTACTAAGGTTTATATAAGGAATTGATCACTTACATTTGACATATTCTTATATAATGCATTGTGGGTCATGGAACAATATTTGATTGAGATAATATAACAGGAAATAAGACAATTTTATTTTTAATAATAATTTATTGAAACCAGGAGCTTTAGTTATTTTTATGTAAGATCTTTGGCTCCTGATACGTTACTGAAGTAAGAAGTCTTTCAAAATTTAGATCCTGGATTGTTTTGTTTTTATTTGACATCATTAGGGAAAAAATGGTAGACATTGTGCAGTTTCCCCCAGAGAGCTGTGCTAATACTTAACCATGGAAATAAGATGTTGACTAATCTTCAAGAGATTTGGGGATTTGACTGATAAGTGCACATATACATATGTGTATGTATGAGTGTGTGTGTGTGTGTGTGTGTATGTATATAGAATAAATCTGTTCTGTGAAACAAATAGGTGAATGCATTTTGGAAATAAAATTTAAATTGCTGATTTGTTTCAGACCTTATAATAGCAAAACGTATATGCAGATTTTATTTAAACTTAATTTTGTAACTTTTTTGTAGTAACCACTCTTGATGAAGGGTTTGGAAAAAAAAATAGATCATTTTAATCAGAATGCTTCAGCCTGAAATCGCTTTCAGAAAATATCTTCTAAAGTATACACTGTAAGATTCTTTGACAGCAACTGACCGTTTTTTTGAGATAAGTAGTTTATTGCTTTAATAGCATTTGTCAATTTAAAAAAGCCAGAAAGTAAGGCATACTTGTGCTACTCATTCAGCAATAAAATAAATGTTCATAGACTACTATAGAATCACTGAGAATATGTCTCAGTTATTGGAGTTAAAATGATGTCAATGCAATAATAATAGCCATTACTTATTGAGCAATTAGTATGTGTTAGCCATTTTACTAAGCATATCATGTCTTAATTCTATTTAATCCCTGCAAGTTACATTCTACTCCCACATTTTACAGATGAAGAAATAGATTCTCCAAGGGTGTTGGTAATTTTGCTAAGTTGGCATGATAGTAAATTTCAGAGGCAGGCTGCTGATCAAGTCTATTGAACAGTAAAACCTGTGTGCTTAACTGTTGCACTTTGTAGTCTTCTTTTAAATGACAGCCAAAAATTCACTATCCACTTTGCCCACTTTAACTTTGAAAGGTAAAGTGTTGTATATCTTTATATCTCTAGGGTCAAGCAGAGAGATTGGCCTATAAGAAGTTCTTGTGAATGAATGATAAAGTGTTTGTGAGTGAATGAAGTGAGTACACCAACTTCATAAACAACTAAAAATGTAATTTTATTATTTTTCTTGGCTCGAGAGGATGTGGTTATGTATCAGTGTAGATAAAAGGTGAACCTCTCTGTTCATTTTTCTATATTTTCCCCACATTTCAGAAAGTGTGTGCTTATAGTCTGTACATGTCAGCATCTATTATTATGATTATTGAGATCTGAGCAGCACCAATCTGGATGCATTTCAGCTCGTTCATTTCTTATTTGTAATTAAATTGTACAATGTCTGCAATCAGTTATTTTATTGTTGAGAAAGTCTAATGCCAATTTAATACACGACAATGGGAATGATATCTGAAATTTTCAAATGGGCACAGCACAATTTATAGTTAAAATCCAAATTTTTATGAATCTTAATCAAGGTATAAAGCTGCAGTTAAAAGTTAAAAACCTATAGAAGTAAAGTTTTAGTTGAAGAAATTATCTACTTTAAACTCAGTTAAAAAAAATCCTCCTTCATTTTTACCAGAAAGAATTTAAGAACTTTTCCCATAGGCTTAGTTGACATTGGTTATTGTTTACATAACCAATACATATTATTACATAACCAATACATAAGTACAGTAACATAATATAAGCCAATAATTCAAATCTGAAGGAAAAATTTTAAAAATATTATCATATATCAATAATTAACTTGAATATGAATAGACTTCATGTGCCACTAAAAAGGCATAGAGTAGCAAACACGATCCAACACCTGCTGTCTCCAGGAAATCCATCTCACCCATAAGCACAGGTGAAATGTCAAACACCCATAGGTACAGGTGAAATGTCAGAAAATAACCTTCAAAGCAAACGAAAAACAAAAAGAGCAGGGGTAGCTATTCTAATCTAGACTTCAAACCAGTAAAAGTCAAAAAGAACATGGAAAGACACTGCATAATTATAAAAGGCTCAATCCATCAGTAAGAAATATCCATCTTAAATATATATATGCATCAAATACAGGAGCACCTGGTTTTATAAAACATTTGCTATGTAAACTAAGAGTAGACATAAACACTCACACAATCATAGTCAGAGACTTCAATACCTTGCTAACAGACTGAGACAGATCATCAAGGCAAAAATACATTCTACTCACCAACAAATGAAATATTCTCCAAGATTGATCATATTCTTGGGTGTAAATAAAGTGTGGTCCAATTTCAAAAGATTGAAATAATACCAAGCATTTTCTCAGACTACTGTAGAATAAAAATTAATATTGCTACAAGCAAAATTCCCCCAAAACACACAAAGATATGGACACTAAACAACATGCTGCTGAATGACTTTTGGGTCAACACAGGAATCAAGAAAGAAATGAAAAGATTCCTGGAAACAAATAAAAACAAAGACACACCTTGTCAAAATCTCTGAGATATCATGAAAGCAGTGATGGAAGGGAAACTTATAACATTGCATGATCGTATCAAGAAAATAGAGAAATCAGAAGTAAATAGTCAAACATCACACCAAGGGAAATGGAAAGGCAAGGACAATTAAATCTTAATTTCCATGACAAAACCCAGATTACTAAGATAAAGTCACATTTACTGGATATAGAAGACAAAAATATAACAGAAAGGCTCAACAACAACAAAAAAAGATGATTCTTTGAAAGATAAATAAGATTAACACATCTCAAAAATTACCCACCATGAACAAGTAAACTTTATCCCTGGAATACAGGGCTGGTTCAACATTCATAAGACCATAAATGTAATTAAATGCATCAACAAACGTAAAAATAAAAACCACATGATTATATCATTAGACGTGGAAAAAGCTTTTGATAAAATCCAGCACTCCTTCTTGATAAAAATCCTCGAATATCTGGGCATAGATAGAACATACCTCAAAATAGTAAGAGCCATCCATGAGAAACCCACAGCCAGCACACTGCTAAATAGATAGAAATTGGAAGCATTTCCTCTGAAAACCGGAAGAAGACAAGGATGCCCATTCTCACCCCTCCTTTTCAACATAGTTTTGGAAGTCCTAGATAGAGCAATCAGATATGAGAAGGAGATCAGGGGTATCCAAATAGGAAAAGCGGAAGTCAAGTTATACCTCTTTGCAGACGACATGGTTCTATACCTCGAAAACCCAAGAGAATCTGTCAAAAACCTCCTTGCACTACTAAAGGACCTGGGCAAAGTCTAAGGGTATAAAATCAATCTGTAAAAGATAGTCGCATTTCTGTACACAAAAAATAAACAAACAGAAACCCAAATAAAAAGCAAAATCCCATTCACAATAACCACCAAAAAAAAAAAAGTCAAATACCTTGGCATCTTCCTTACCAGAGAAGTGAAAAACCTTTACAGTGAAAACTACAAAACACTGCTCAAAGAAATAAAAAATGACACAAACAATTGGAAAAATATTCCATGTTCATGAATTGGAAGAATCAACATTGTTAAGATGTCCATCCTACCCAAGTCAATCTACAGATTTAATGCAATACCCATTAAATTGCCAGCAGCATTCTTCTCAGACCTGGAAATGACAATGCAGAAATTCATATGGAAATATAAAAAACAATGAATTGTCAAAGCAATCATCAGCAAAAAAAAAAGAAAGAAAAGGAAAAGGAAAAAGAAAAAAAGCAGGAGGTATCACACTCTCAGACTTTAAACTTTATTATAAAACTACAATAATCAAAACAGCCTGGTATTGGTACAAGGTATATAGACCAATGGAACAGTATAGAGATTTCAAAAGCAAATTCTCAGTTTCTCAACCAACTCATCTTCGACAAAGCCTCCACCACTTACCACTGGGGAGACAAGAACCTATTCAGTAAATGGTGCTGGGAAAACTGGCTGACCACATGCAGAAGATTCAAACAAGATCAAGATCCTTACCTATCATCATACACAAAAATCAACTCTAAATGTGTCAAATACCTAAATGTAAAATCTCAAACTATAAGAACCTTAGAAAATGCAGGACACCCTTATGGAAATTGGAACTGGCAAAAAAATCCTGATCAAAACCCCAAGTGCCAATGCCATAAGAGATAAGATGGACAAGTGGGACCACATCAAACTGACAAGTTTCTACAAAGCCAAATAAACCATCAGGAGAGTGGGGAGACAGTCCACAGACTGGGAAAAATTATTTGCCAACTGAATATCTCACAAAGGCCTTAATCTAGGATCTACAAGGAACTCAAACATGCCAAAAAAGAAAACAAACAGCCCTTCACAAAGTGGGCAAAAGATATGAATAGACACTTCCCAAAAGAAGACATACAAGCAGCCTACAGACACATGAAAAATGCTCAGCTTCACTAGTTGTCAAAGAAATGCAAACTAAAACCACACTGAGATACCACCTAACTCCAGTCAGGATAACTATCATCAATAACTCAAAAAACAGCAGATGCTGGAGAGGATGTGGCAAAAGGGAACACTTCTACACTTTGGGAGTGTAAACTAGTATAGCCTCTATGGAAGACTGTGTGGCAAATCCCTAATTGACCTTCCATATGACCTCACTATCCCCCTACTGGGAATATGACCAGAAAAACTCAAACTACTGTATAAAATAGACACCTGCATATGTATGTTTATTGTAGCATTGTTCACAGTAGCAAGAATATGGAACAAAGAGTGTTGTCCATCAAAAGAGGACTGGATAAAAAAAGCGGTACATATGCATGATGGAATATTACACAACTGTAAAGAAGATTACAGTCATGAATTTACCAGCAACCTGGATGGACTTAGAGTCTGTAATATTGAGTGAGCTTTCACGGAAACAAAGAACTGAGTATCACATGTTCTCACTCATAAGCGAACCTTGAACAATTATCGTAACGCTATAAGAAAAGGATTGACAGTAGCAGGAAACTGCCAGGAGGGGGTGGGGAAGTAGGAATGACAGTAGTGGGAATTGCCTGGGGAGGAGGGGTCCATATGTCATCAACAAGAGTAACTACATAATGAACATTTATATACATTATAACCCTGAATTGTACCCCACATCTTTAAAATAAAAAAATTTAAAAAATTTTTTTTAAAAGGAAGATTAACAGACTCCTGGCCAGTTTGACTGAAAAGAGAGAGGAAGAAAGTCCAAATAACATCCAATGCAATACTATGAGAAAATGACGGATGGTACTGGGAAACTATGGGGGGGAGGGGGATGGGATTAACAGTAGCAACTATCTGTCTGGGGATGGGAAAACACTTCTTATCTACAGGGTGCCTGAATGAAACGTCATTGTACACCTAACCCTTAACTGTACCCCACAAAACCATAATAAAAAATACTGATTAATGAAAAAAAAAAAATGATTAGAAATGAAAAGGCGGTGTCACAACTGACCCTGAAGAAATTCAAAAGATTATTAGAGATTACCACAAACATCTGCATGCAAATAAACTAGAAAATCTAGAGGAAATGAAGGATCCCCTGACATTACACAACCTCCTAAGGTTGAAACAAGGAAAACTTGAAACCCTAAAAGGACCAATAACAATCCATTAAATTGACTCGGTCATAAGAAAACTTCCCACTATAAAAAGTCCTGGAGCAGATGGCTTCTCAGCTGAATTCTACAAGACATACAAGGAAGAGTTGATACCAATTTTATTGAAAATAATCTAGGCAATTGAGAAGAAAAGAATTCTCCCTAGTTCATTTAATGAAGCTAATATCCTAATACCCCAAACTGGCAAGACCAAATAAGGAAAGAAAATTATAGGCCAATCTTCCTGATGAACATAGATTAAAAAATTCTCAACAAGATTCCAACCACACATTTCAAGGATCATCCACCACGACTAGGTGGGCTTTATTCTTGGGATGCAGGACTGTTTCAACAATCACAAGACCATATACATAATTCATCACATTAACGGGTGTAAAACCAAGAGCCACATGATTATCTCAATAGATGCAGAAAAAGCATTTGATAAAATCCAGCACCCATTCTTGATAAAAGCCCTCAAATACCTAGGCATGAAAAGAACATTCCTCAAAACAATGAGTCATCTATGTCTATGACAATCCTATAGTAAACATTTTGCTTAAAAGACAGAAGCTGGAAGCATTCCCTCTACAAATTGGAACAAGACAAGCATGCTCACTCTCACCCTTTCTATTCAACATAGCACTGGAAGTCCTAGCTAGAGCAATCAGGCAAGATAAGGAAATTAGGGACATCCAAAAGGAAAAAAGGAAGTTGTTATCCCTCTTTGCAAAAAAATGTGACTCTATACCTAGAGAAACCTAGAGAGTCTGTTATAAACCTCCTCATACTGATAAATGACTTTGGTAAAGTCTTATGTTAAAAAATCAATGCGCAAAGGGCACATGCATTTCTATTCACCAACAACAAGCAAGCTGAGAATAAAAAACAGAATCGCATTCACAATAGCCTTCCCCCAAATGAAATACCTTGGCATCCACCTAACCAGAGAAGCAAAATACCTTTACAATAATAGCTACAAAATGCTGCTTAACGAAATCAAGGATGATACAAACAAATGGAAAAATATCTCATGCTCTTGGGTTGGAAGAATCAATATTGTCACCTGTCCATCTTTCCCAAAGTAATCTACAGATTCAATGCAATATCCATCAAATTGTCAATATAACTTTTCACAAAACTAGAAAAAATGCAGAAAACTATATAGAAGCAAAAAAAGAAGAGCATGAATAGCCAAAGCAGTGTTCAGCAAAAGGAGCAAAACTGGAAGTATCACACTTCCAGACTTTAAACTATATTACAAGGCTACAGCAACCAAGATGGCATGGTATTAGTACAGGAATAGGCATGTACACCAATGGAACAGGACAGAGATTCCAGAAATAAAAACATGGTCCCTCAACCAACTCATCTTTGGCAATGCCATCAATAACAAACACTGGGGAAAAAATACTATATTTATCAAATGGTGCTGGGAAAGCTGGCTAACCACATGCAAAGGAATGAAACTGAACCCCTACCTATCACCATATACAAAAATCAACTCAAAATGGATCAAGGGTTAAAATGTAAAACCTTGAACTATAAGAATCTTAAAAGAAAATGTAGGGTACACCCTACTGGACATCGGAGTAGAAAGGAGTTTATGGCCAAGTCCTCAAAAGCAAGTGTAACAATAGCTAAGATAGACAGGTGGAACCTTATCACACTGGAAATTTTTTGCACAGCAAAAGAAACCCATCAAGAGAATAAAGAGACAATCTATGTAATGGGAAAAATAATATTTGCAAGCTATGCATCTGACAAAAGTCTAACATTCAAGATCTACAAGGAACTCAAACAAACAACTCCATTAAAAAGTGAGCAAAAGACATCAAAAAAATACAAAGCCGGGCTCGGTGGCTCAGCCTCTAATCCCGCGCCTTTGGGAGGCTGAGGTGAGTGGATTGCCTGAGCCTGCGGGTTCGAGACCCACCTGGGCAGCGAGACCTCATCTCTACAATAAATCAAAAAAATCAGCCGGGCGTGGTAGCGCACGCCTGTAATTCCGGCTACTCGGAAGGCTGAGGCGGAAGGATCGCCGGAGCCCAGCAGGCGAGGCTGCGGTGGCCAGGAGCGGCCACTGCACTCCAGTCTGGGCGACAGAGTGAGACTCCAACTCAAAAAAAAAAAAAAAAAAAGAATGACATACAAACAGTCAACAAACACATGAAAAAATGTTCAGCCTGGGAGCATCAAACTTTTGCCCACCGGTCTGCACTTCCAGTGGCATGTGGTTTCTGGATCAGTTTCAATATTTACATTGCCTTGGAGAAAAAAATTGATAGAGACGATGAGAAGGAGAAGCATAATGGTTTGCTGGAGTGGAGTGGACATGAAGCAAAAATGAGGAAAGGGTTAAAATGAATATTTGAAAATACATTTTGCTAAGTAATGGCTATTGATGTTATTGGTGCAATTGATTTGCTTGTTGAAACTTCTTTTTAATGAGTCATGATAGGAAACTTGGTCACTGCCAGTGTTTAAGTTAATATAGTCTTTGAGTATGGAACAAAAGACATTATTTTTATTTACATATGATTTTTGGACAATCAAGCAACTTGTTCATGAAATATTTAAAAGTAAAATTAAAAAAAAAAACCTATACTTTTTAATAGAAAAAAAAATAGGCACTGTCTTTCCCTTCATCTAGTGAGTATTCCTGTGGCCATCTTCTGAAGGAAGACTGTTTTGTGTCCTTGTGCCAAGCCCAGGTGTCAACAATCTCCAGGCCAAGTAGAGAAAATGGGAAAGAACTGCTATTTCCTGACAACATCCACTATAGGAACACCAGAATTTGTAACTCCTTTAGTCAAGGATTTATAGACTAGTTAATAAAGAATATTATTTACTAGTTTTTCAGCTTAGGTTTAGCCAAAAGTAAGTTATTGTCTACCAAATTAGTTAGGTTTAGTCATTTTTTACACTTGAGCCAAATTATCACACATACTGTTCAACTACTAAGAACTCAAGTGGTCTATAGCTTCATTTCTAAAATTGCTCACTGATCTAGTAGTCTTTTCTGATCTGGACTGAGAAGTTTCTATTTAGTGGTTTTGCTTTGCTGAACTCAGAGGTGAAACCCGATGTTAGGGTTTGTTTTTTATTTTTCCGCTTTTAACTTAGAAAGAAAAGCATGATTTTTTTTCTGTTAACCATCAAGAAATCTGGTTAAGCCTCTAAAATTATATTTTTGCAGACAATTTTTTGAGTTGTACTTAAAATTGAATTTATTTCCATTTACTTTCCTTACCTGAGGTGAAATAAAATTGTTATTCCCATGTGGAATATATTAAGTTTTTAATAATTACCATGAAAAAGAACTTTCTAAGATTATCTTTTTATCAATAGTTAAATTATGTTATGTTTTTAATTGGACTCCAAGTCACAGCCTCTAGCTTCCCAGAATTGTAATGGTGTTGAATTAATTTAAAGGGACTCAGAGGAACCAGATATGGAAGGCTGTCACCATTATAATTTAGTTTTATGATTAGGTCATGGAAAACATTGTAGAATTCTGAAGAGAGTTTTTAACCTTTCTATTTTGAAAGAGCTTTTATTCAGTTTGTCTAGCTCAAACGATATGCATCTTTAGAGAGATTTCTAATCCTATAGAAAATCTGATAAAATATATGTCACAATGAAAATAACAGAAATTATCACGTTAAATTTACCCACAATTTATGATCTACAAATTAAAGTAACTACAAACATATGCATGTGTGCGCACACACACAAACATACATCATGCTACATTATAAGTATCAGTTATAATACGATTGCATTTAATTCCTTTTCTATTTGTTTTGCATAATAAGTAACACAAATATTTTGGAATAGGTAAAATATTTTAAATATTGTAATTATTTTCCACACTTAAAAAAATACATTTATAGTAAACAATTCTGGTGATTTTATTTGAGGATTTTTTCTTTTTTTTTCTTTTGGATTTTTCAGTATTATTTTTTCCAAGAATTTTCCAAAGGGTAAAGAAAATATGTGGTGAGCATGTGATTGCTGGGAAGGCAAAATTGTATTAACATTGAAGAAATTGTTTTCATGTTTGAACAAAAGCAAGTACAGTGGGTCTATCAAAGTACTATGTAGGCACACACACAAGTAGATGTGACTTTGTTTAAAAATATTTGTGAAACACTAGATAATGGGTATGTGAGCTTTGTCTGTATTATTTCTTACATCTGCATGTGAATCTACAATTATCTCAAAACAAAAAGTTTTAAAAATTTTGTTACAACAGTAATACTTTTTTGCTAATCTATATGTCACTCAATGCAATAGCACAGGGCATATACCAAAATGTGAAAAATATATACTTAATGACAGAGAATTGTGTTAATTTTGTGACTATGTTGGCATTTTTAGGATAAGTGATTCAAAGCAATTGAATATTAGTTTTTAATTACAGTGGGAGGACAGTTCTATGTGAAGGTAGAGGTCTATTTTACTACATTTGTTCAATTAATTCATGATGTTAGATTTTTTTTTTTAACTGTAAGAAAATGGAGGGGAAAAAAGCCTTTCTTTAAAAACATCAGTTACAAGAGCCGGGTAGAGGAGAATGCAGCTCTTTTATTTGATGGGATGAGAAAGCTAATAATGTATGACAGTAAAAAGGCAGAGGCTTTTAACGCTTTTTTTAACCTTACAAAAAAGGTCAACTCTGATCTGGAAACGAGAACAGCCAACACATGGGAAAGAAGGGCAAAAAGCCAAGCGGAAAGCGAGAAGGAGCTAGTGACGAACACACTCACGATGGCAGCTTCCAGTCCCCCGGCACCCGCACCCCAAGATTCTAACAGCACAGACCAGTCAGCTCTCTATTAATTTTGTTTTGTTTTGTATTTCACAGAATAAGGGGAGGGACAAACAGAAGTCTGGCAAAGTTACCAAGACCAGAAAAGAGAATACTTTGTCTTGATTTACACAGAGAAGAAAAAAGAAAATTTTTGTAACTAGCTTGCTAGTTTTATTTTTGCTGAAGAAAAAAACTAGTTAGACGACTCTGCTTCTAATTCAGTGGTTAATGCACTTAATATATAAACATGTATGACAATGTTTACTGAATGCCTACTCTGTGTCCAGCACTGAGTTAGAGTCTTCATTTTGTAGATGTGAAGTTTAAGAGGCAAAGAAACATGTTTAAGATAAACCAGTCAATACATGTTGAACTAGATTTAAATCCAGATCTGCTGATTATAAAATCTTTATTCTCTCCACCACTGAAAAAAGACTCTTACTTTCGTTAGGGCCTTTATCTAATTAAAACAATGCCAAATTCACTTAAAATTAAAAAGCAGGTGTACATTTTTTTTTTAATTCTCCAAAGCTAATAGGTTGGTTAAAAAATATATTCTTTCAAATTGTAAAGGCCTCCAAGAAGACATATAAACAAATCACCATGTTGTACTGAAAAAAAATGTGATTAGTGGCTGTTAGCATGTTGTTCAAAATAGACATTGTATTCCTGTCCTTATCACTTACTAGCTGGCGACGCTGGACAAATTGCCTAACCTCTCTGAGCTTCAGCTTCATTGTACAATAAATGGGGATAATACTTGTTCTCTCTTGACAAGACTGTTAAAAGAAAATTAATATATGCAAAGTAGTTAGCATAGCCTCTAACAAGAAATATGTTTAATAAATAATTTATATGATTATGAATATTAGTTGATGATAGAATGTTGAACAAATCATTATCTAGTTGACTTATCTAAAAAGACCCTCCTGTGCTGCTTTGTAAGGGTTGCTATTAGATATACTATTTTATTTTTTAAGCTAAATATACGATTTAACCACAAGTACCTCACCCTCTATCATATATTTAGATTTTAAGTTGATAGGAACCATTCAAAAGCTCTTAATGTGTATGAATTTCCAACTATCATTTTCTCCTGGAAACATACTTCTGATTGTAAATAAGACTTCCCTTAGATACTATAAGTCTACCACCTCATTATACCTTCTTCCACACCCCGATCCAACTCATGTTTGTTGCTCTTTCTGAATTTCCCACGTTTGAAAATGACAAAAGCCAGAGAGTTGGAAAATACTCTAGACATCTCCTTTTCCTTCCCAATGATATCTAATACTTCCACTGTATATTCATGGTATTATTTTAGGGCTTGAGACCCTTGTCACTGCTCATGACAATTACTCTCCACACCAAAACCACCCAGTCCATTCTCCCCAGGATTTCAGGAGGGTTTCTTTTAAAAGGCAAATCTGATTATGCCACTTCTCTGCTTAGGTTCTCCTACTGTTGTATTTTTTGAAGATAAAATCCAAATATCACAAAATAATTCAAAAGACCCTTCATGACTGTAGTCCTGACGATACCTTAGGACCTCATCTTCTGCCACAGAATGATTCATGATTTTTTTTATAATCTCTTCGCTGTCTCCTCCTCTACTCCATCAGCCAGATTCACTACTTCAAACTGCCAACTGTAGCTAAATATTTGAAATGCAAGTTCACATATTGGCTCCCCTGATAAGACTTTCTCAGTTTCCCATATATGGGCTAGGTGCATAACCTGAACACCTCTGTTTATTCTCCTCATTATGTCTACTCTGTTCCACTATAATTTTATATACGGCAGCAATTTAAAGTTATTTCATGGTATACCAATGTTTTACTTATAACCCTCCAGTGACTTCCTATTCCAAATAGAATAAATGCCAGAAACTTTGCATGACTTCCAACGCCCTATGTGGACTGACTCCTGCCAAGATCTCTGATTTTCTCCCATACCCGTGTTGATTCACTGCAACTCAGTTCATGAACACCTCTGATAAGTGCTCCCAACTCAACCCTATAACAATGTCCTTACATTTGCCATCCTCACTGCCTTGAAAATTTCTATTTGATCATTTGCATAGTTGATACCTTCTTATCATTCACATCCCAGTGTAAAAGTCGCCTTTTCAGAAAGCCTCTCTCACCAGCTCCCCAGTGTTCCTTGCTATTCCCACTCACTTTACTTTTTCATAACACTTATACTCTCCAGTCATATTGTTTATTTGTATTTTATTATTTGTCTCTCTTCTTGTACATAAACTCTGTATCTTTCTTGTTCACTACTATATTCATTCCAGTGATCTGAAAGTAATTTGGCATATAGAAGTTCATCTAATTCACTGTTTTATTCTCAAGGAGAAAATTAAATAATTTTATTACAATCAATTATGATTCCAAACTATGTCAAATTATTTGCTATTTGTTGCTACAACATATCCATAATAACAATTAAAGACTTGCAAATGATGAAAACCTGAGCTGTATATAAAAATTTAGGCAATGAGATTCAACAATTTGCCACATTAAAATAATTGCATTTTCAAAGATGTAGATATGTGTGAGAGAATGTTAGGTGTTCCCTCAAATCTGTTCTTCCTTTTTAAATATATGAACAGTTATAGCTAGAAACCAGCTGCTTAGGCAGAGATTATAATTCTCCTCTCCTCTCGCAATGAAGCATGGTTATATTAACGTTACAGAGGGTCATATCCTACTTCTGGGTCACAGTTAATAAAAGTAGATGCGTCTCCCCATACTCTCCTTCTCCTGATGCAGCAGAAAGCCCATGGTGATAATGAGAACCTAAGCTATCAAGAGGAATGAGGAGGAGCCTGGTCCCTAATTCACCATGCAGAGGAGAGCGCCTAAGTGGCCACTGCCACGAGAGAGGTGGTACATTAGTTCGTTGCATTTGAGCCACTATCCATTTTGCATCCATTTGTTCTAGCAACTTTGGCCCACTTACCCTAAATAAGAACATATTCAACATGCTAAATTTCACCAAGTTTCTTAATATTTCTTAAAGAATTCTGAATGTTCAATTTTTAGTTTAGGCTTATGCAGAGTGTGTTTATTATTCTTCTCTGTGTATGTTCATTACAGAGGGCCAATTCATAGACTTTTATAAATATTTTCTTAATCTGAAAGTAGAAGGCTCATGTTAGGTGAAAGAAAAACGACTATTATAAACAGCAGTAAAAAGAGCACTAGCTGAAATCAAGATGGAAAAGAGTATGTAACCGGATTTGTTTGCATGTATACATTTGTACATGCAGCATGTCTCTTTTTTGCCTAACAAGTGACCACATAAAATTCCCATAGCAAATAACAAGAGAAATTAATTCATAAAATGTTGCTATTTTCAAAGTTATAAGTTATCTCTTATACAAGACTACTTTAATAACTTTTATGATTTCACAAATCTTTTTTTAATTTCATAAACCTTAGGTTTTACTTGGATTATAAAATTTAGCTTTATTTGATATGCTTTTATAATTTAATACTCTTTAAGAATAAAAATGTAGAAAAAGGAAAAAATAAATATTTCTGCTAAAGTATTTTCTTTTTATTTAAAGTGAACATAATTGGTGTTTTTAAATAATGTGTGTACATGATTTTAATACCTCCTTGATCTATTTGTATCAAAATCTCTGTCTCAAATAATACAAATTCACAAATATTATCTGTCGTATAAAATTAACTCTCTATTATGAAAATAATTGCCGCTCCAATTTTTGTTTTTTGTCCTTATCTGAAGGTGGGGGCAATAAATGGAGTTTAGAGAAAGATCTTCGAGATGGGCTAAACCCAGTGTCCCATGGGACACAATGGGCTATGACACAAATCACTACTGCACTTCTAATCCTCTTCCCTCTAATAACATCACATCTCTGAATAACCACTCTCTTTTCCTTTTCCATCTCTCCAAAAATTCCCCAAACGCACAGCAAATATAGCACATTACATAGAATTTTGAAAAACAAAAGTATTGGGAATTAAAATATCAATTAATTATTTCCCCTATTAGTTTCTAAATGTGCCTTGCTTTTTTTTTTCTTTTAACTTTTTATGTCATGTCAGGAAGTCTTAAATCCAACAATGTTTTGTTTCCTATTACTGCAAACTAAGTATAATTGCAAACACCGTATTCAGCATAAAAATTATCTACAATAACCGAATTATTTAAAGTCCTATGGTGTTTATTATAATTGTGTTTAATGTACTAGCTTCATATCTAAATGTCAGCATTGCTCTGGGAAATTACAGCACTTTCATATTATAATACATATTGGTTATTAACCAATGCTAACTATTTTAATTGATGCTATTTTAAATTATAATTGCTACCTGAATCTATTCATGAAACTTAGATTACTTTAAAACTAAATTGATCATTATTACATTCTCTAACTATTCAGGACCGTTGTCAAATACCTGCCATTATTATATGCAAATAAGTCACTGAATGAATAGGAGAGTTGTAGCAACAACAGAATTTTTTAAAGAACTTCAAAGAATGTTTGCTTGCCTTAGGTAATCAAAACTGTTTCATTCTACATATGTATATGTGTGTGTGTTTATATATATACCCTCATACATTATTTAGAATAGCCAAGTTTGTTAGAATAAATTACCCAGTATCTGTTGGCATGACTGATACTTTTACAAAAAGCCTTAAATAGTGATACTCAGAGTTTATTTACTTCATATTAATATAGTCTACTTGGAAGAGGGAGAATTTTAGACAAAATCTCACAATAGACTGTCAGAAGGAACATTTAATTTTGTTCCTGCTCTTCTTTAATATTCTATTAAGCTTCAGGTATAATTTACTAGTAACTAAATATGTGTAATTTACCAGTCCTGAAATCTAGGTCACTTCTACTATCTCATTTTTTCAATCTACGTTAAGGTAGAAATGCATTACTGGAAAAGCCCAGAACCATAGTTAGCAGAACTTTCCTAATAAGTCCATAACACTTAATTTTAACTGACTAATTGATACACTTTAGCAGATTTCTTTTTCAGAGAACATTTTAATACTATGCATTATATTTCCAGCATTGTCCTCAGCTCCTCAACCCTTTTCAATCTCCTCATCCTCAAAAAAAGATAAAGACTATTTGGCATGAATTTATTAAACACCCCAAATTAATCTTCCTCCTTCTCTCTCCAGTTCCTCTTTCCTATGGGTCTGGAGAAGGAGGCCATGCTTTCATCACACCCAGCCTTTTTTTCCACACAGGCAGTCATCTGATTACTTCTGATTAAACTAGAGTCAAGTCCTCGAGTGGGGTTGATAATAAGGATCGTAAGACCCAATCCCCCAAACTTAAGAATTTCACTCCCTAATGAGGAAAATCTGCAAGTAAATAATTGCAAAACTGTGTAAAGTACCTTTTAAAGGGGTATGAGTATATAATAAAATGAGAAAATCCAAGAAGAAACTAAAATTAATTTTGTCAGGGTATAGGGGAAACCATTCAGGGAGAATTTTTGTTTTTTCTATGACTTGACATTTGACTTTCAAAGGTATGCAGAATTTAGGGAAAAAAAAGAGATGGTGAGGAGAGGTAGTTTTATGTCATCTCAGGCAAAAAAAATAAGAAGATGCAGAAAAACAGCACACCTGGGAAATAGAACTAGCTGGATAGGGGCTGGAGTAAATAAAAAAGTGGTGGGAAACAAAGCCAGAAAAGGAAGTTCAGTCCACATCAGGATGAAAACTGTGTACCATGCTAAGAATCCGACTCTTCACAATATGGGCAAAGGAAATTATTAACTGTGTTCTGAGTTTCAAAAAAGTAATAGAATGACATTGTACAGAAGGGACTGAAGGGAGAACAAATAGAAATAGGCCATTTCAAAGGGTGTTCATGGCACTCACTTATTCAACAAGGAAGTATTTACTGAGTAGGTGTTAAAAACTAGGCATAAAGCTGGAGAAGCAGAAATAGTAATGGGGACACAGAAATTTCAAAAACATGGTCCTAACTTCAAGAAGCTCACTCTCCTATAGTGTAGTGATGAGGGGAGACAGGGAGAGTTTAAATAAACAACACAATTAAAAGATCATGTGATATGTGCTTTAATACAATGTTGATTAAGATAAAACATGTAAGAGCAGATAAGAAATATAAAAGCAAATATAAAACTGTATATTCAGTTTGAGACTTACTATAATTTAATTGCCTGTGGAATGTCTACATAGACCTTGCTAGTAGTATTTGGAATACAAGTCTAAAGTTTGGGTTAAGTATCTGACCTAAAGATATAGATTAGATTGCCTTTAATGTATAAGTAATTGTTCAAGACATGGGTGGTGGTTGAGATCATCTTAAAAGTAGATAAAAATAAGCCAGGCTCAGTGGCTCAGTCTGAAATCCCATGCCTTTGGGAGGCTGAGGTGAGTGGATTGCCTGAGCCGCGGGTTCGAGACCCGCCTGGGCAGGTGAGACCTTGTCTCTACAATAAATCAAAAAATTAGCCGGGCGTGGTGGCGCACGCCTGTAGTTCCAGCTACTTGGAAGGCTGAGGCGGAAGGATATCTGGAGTCCAGCAGGTTGAGGCTGCGGTGGCTGGGAGCGGCCACTGCACTCCAGTCTGGGCAACAGTGAGACTCCAACTCAAAAAAAAAAAAAAAAGTAGATAAAATTACAAGTGAATAAAGAACGTGATCATTAGAATCTTTTTAGAGAATTAAATGTATAACAATATTGTATGACATAGTGACTGTCTTTTCCTACTGGACATATCTCTGCCAAGTATACACCTACCCGCTCTGTCCCTGAGGGAAAAGTATAGTTCCTGACTCATTAAAGTAAAACTCAGCCTTGTGATTTTCTTTGGCCAATGAAATGTGAGTGAAAGAACATTAATCACTTCTGTGCAAAACTTTAAAACCTGTAAAATGGTTCTGCCTTCTTTCTTTTTACTGTGTAACAACACCAGCAGTGAGTCCCAGAGTGAAGAGCCAAAGGTGACCCATGGTGGATATGTAACTTAATGTGAAAAATCAACTGAGATTTTAGAGGTTGTTACAATAATACAGTTTTTCCTGGGCCAAATAATATAAAATATGTAAAAAGAAAAGAAGTATAATAGACCAAATGGCAATGATGCTATAAAAAATAAGATTTTGAATTGTAGGACTTAAAAATATTTAATGTGTGGAGTTATAAATGTGTTCAAAATGACTTTGAGATTTGTGGACTGAGCAACTGTGGAAATGTGGCAGACATTGCTATAGGGCAGAAAATTCCACCGCTACTTTTTTCAGAAATGGTACTCAAATTTACTTTGAAACTGGAGGAACAACAAAATTGGGAATTAAGATGTTGGGCATATTTTACTTAAGATGACTCTAGATGTGAAAGTGAAGATGCCTGCCTGACTATAGAATATATGAACCTGGAGTTCTGGATGGGAGTCTGAGCAAAGGGAGGCAGCCCAGGAAGATTGCATCTAGTAAGAGGAAGACTGAGGTGAGTGGATTGCCTGAGCCCACGGGTTCGAGACCCGCCTAGGCAGCAAGACCGCATCTCTACAATAAATCAAAAAATCAGCTGGGCGTGGTAGCACATGCCTGTAATTCTGGCTACTTGAAAGGTTGAGGTGGAAGGATCGCCGGAGCCCAGCAGGTCGAGGCTGCGATGGCCGGGAGCGGCCACTGCACTCCAGTCTGGGTGACAGAGTGAGACTCCAACTCAAAAAAAAAAAAAAAAGAGGAGGACTAAGGATGGACTTGAGGAGAAAACTAACTATTAGGGGGAAAAAATGAAAGAAGAAATAGTTAACTAATAATTTTTTTAAAAGGGTTTTCATATGCCAAATAAAAATCATATTTTAAGAAGTACAGTCAAATATGTAGACTGCTACAGGGAAGTAAATAAAACAAAAACTTTGGAGGGATTATTGGTGCTTACACTGAAAAGATACATGGGAGTAACACCTTATGAGTAAGAAGTTTTAAAATCTGTACCTGAGGTAATAACTTCATATGATTAAAATCATCTTAAGGCATCTCTCAAATTGCCTTTATGCCTTCAGAATTTGGGCCCTGGACATCCAAAAGCCAAGAGGTAAGTTGCTTGTTTTTTTCTTTCTACTGAGGGTACAGTACCTTTTCCTCTAGGTTGGATGAGGTCAACCTTTGTTTGAAGGAAGTTTAGAGTGTAGAAGTGAGGAAGATTTTCCTCTCTCTTCTTTTGATTTAGAAGGTAAAGTTAAATTCCAAAATGGTAAATTCACCTTTGTAGGCATTCCATAGTAAGTTGCTGATTTTTAAGAGATAGACTTCAATAGCATGGTGGCTGTGGAAACATAATGATAATGAGGAGAAAATTGAGGGTAATGAAGTGAAAAAAGCAAGTACAGCGAAATGAGGCAATATTGTCCAGGGAGTCAAAGTTGCAGGGAGGTCATTTTAGGAATGGGAGTGGTGGATATGGTGAGCATGTTTGTTGGCTGAAGAAAAAAGCCAGGAAAAAAGTTGAGCTTGAAAGCACTGTAGAGAAAGAAGATAATTGATGGCAAAATGTCCCATGTGAAATAAGGATTGCACCAAGAATAAAATTAAAGACAATAGCATGTCACAAAGGATGGAAGAATAGAATCTCTCCCTCTAAAATCTAGATAGAAGAAAGGAAGGGAATGTAAGTCATTCGTTATGCAAATAAACTTGGTATGGGCCATAAGAGAAGTTATATGAGAGTAATTTGCAAACTCTGCAGCCCTG
This sequence comes from Carlito syrichta, assembly GCF_000164805.1. Classification (NCBI taxonomy): domain Eukaryota; kingdom Metazoa; phylum Chordata; class Mammalia; order Primates; family Tarsiidae; genus Carlito; species Carlito syrichta. The sequence goes on along the minus strand of NW_007254146.1, from coordinate 524,143 downwards.
AACATATATTAGTCACTATTATTATTTTGATTTTGATTTTGATGAGTTATCAGGAAGCAGGTTGGAGTATGGGGCAGGGTCAGAAATGGAGTGTCTCTTTAAGAATTATCTATAGAGAAGTGATAATTAAATAAATGAGAACTGAAAGAAATCTCCTGCCCAAGAATATAGGGGGAAAGGCAGAGAACCGTGGACGGTGCATTAAGCTTCTCTCTGTAGAAACTTATCAAGTACAGTGGTAAGCTGAAGGAAGTAGTTGTCATGAGAAGTTGGCAACATTAGACAGTTTAGTCTCAAAGGCAGAATGTCATCAAAAAGATGAAGCCCCATATTAGAATGACTCTAGCCCTGCTTCTGGCACAATGCCCAGCTGTGGCAGATAGGTTGAGAAAATACGTGTTTATGGGTGAATGAGAGCAGGCCATGATTAAGAGTGCACGTTTAGTGAATGGGAAAGTATTTGGAGACTCCAAGCTTCAGTCTGAGGATCTGATTGCTGCCCCAGTTTAAAGAATAATCCGACAATGGGGAAAGAAGAGCATTCCTGGAGAACAGGTGCATCAGAACCTTGGCTATAAGTACAGGACAGATGGGGCCAAAGTTTTATCACAAGAGCAGAAATGTGAAAGTCAGTTCAGGGGAAGACTCCAAAGAGTAGACGAACTGAAAGACTGAAGAAAGAAAGGGCAATAATGAAGGAAATTAAGTCCTAAAATACAACTGCTCTTCCTGTGAATTGTGTATATCCGACCCTAAAACATGCTTCTATCAGACATTCAACTAAGAATACTGATTCCTGGCTCATGACTTTCCTTTCTTTTTGTAGTCATCATGTGTCTCACGTTGATGGCCTATAAACCAGGTTGTTCTCATGGTTTCTGAATGTCCATTTCTACTCTTTGGCAAGTCAGACTCTACCTTTCTGTTGAGATCCTTCTACCTCTGAAATCCTACTAAGGTGGACCTTCTGTTCATTACCAATTCTCCAAATTTCTTAGACTCTTAACAGATCTCATTTTTTGTTGAATGTCTACTATGTGCCAGGATGTTGGCTAAACTCTTTACGTAATTGTTATCAGCTTTTTTTCTCCCTCCAAAATTATGACTTAAGAACTATCATGTTCCCCTTTTAAGCTCAAATATTTAAAGTAACTTTCCGAAGCACTTATAAGTGGTGGAGCCTGGAAGTGAACAAGGCAGTCAGGACTTTTAAGGTTGTACTTGTGCTCCTTATGTTGAATGTCTTTTCTAAATATACCTTCCTTGCATGACCTGAGCTTCATGGTCAATCTTGGAACCATTGCTTATACCGACATTATTTTTTTCCCCTTTTGTAAATGTGCTCATACTAAGCCACTTCCAAATTCTGAGGCAACCTAGTTGCCTAACTCATCATGACTATTTCCAGGCTGCTAAGTGCTATTGGAAAAAATTAAATAACTGTGTTGTTTGCTTTCATTACATTGTCATGATGTCCGACCTTAGCTGGGCCTTCACAAACACTGGCAATCCCTTTGCTCCTCTCTCGACAGCTCTTTCCCATTTCCCACAGCATCTGTTCCAAATCTGTATAGTTTTCCTCAAGTCTACTTTAATTAAAAACATTCTTAACATGGCTTACTATGCTCTCCAAAATTTGGCTTCTTCCCACATCACTGGTCTCCCTGAGGGCTGTTGCTCCCTTTTGCTTCTCTAGGTTTTAGCCACACTGATACTTTTAATTCCTTCTCTTGTCTTCTTTGGATATTCTGCTCACTACGCATGGAAAGTTTTTTCTCTTGCTTCTTTGTTTAACTCACGAATCATCCTTCAAAGTTACATCATCTAATGAGATTTCCTTGATGTCCTCCACTAGCTTAGAGCCCATCAAAACATTTGAAATATTCTGCATATTAGTAATGATTTGTCTGAATGCACCTTTCTCTTTTGTTGGCTAACTTATGTGCAGATAGTGACAATATTGTCTTATTCAACTAATCTATCCCCAACATATAGCACAATGCCTGACCCTGGCAAGATTTTCAATATCTATTAATATATTTAACTAGGATCATAATGTTGGCATTAATAATCATATGTATTAATTTGTATTCGCAGACTGAAGAGACCTGGGATACCTCATTTATTCTGAATCTGTGAAGACATGAAAGGTACATAAAGTCTGAGGTTTTTCATAGTGACAATGAATTGGGGAAGAAGAGCTTCTCAGACTAGATATAGGACCTAAGATGGTATGGAGCAGACAGGTTCCATGGAAATATGGCCCTTTTGTTTTTGACCCTGAAGGAACTAAGATATTGTGTAGAATGGTCTATAAGATGGTGTCCTTTATTAAAAGACAGGCCAAGAATTAAGGAAACCAAAATGCCAAACATATGTGTCAGCTCTTGGGATTATGGTATTGATAACTCAAATGTTGTATGCTCTAGGAATGAACTGAATGCCTAAGCTACTGAAGACTCTGGAAAATGGAACATTTAAATTTTTATTGCATTACCTAAGCTTATTTTCTTTTTGTTACCTTTTCTTATTTAGCATCTCTATCCATTTGGGTATTGAGGTTCACCCTTGTGCAATAAGCCTTGTGCAATACACTGGGAGCCAAGAGTTGATGAGCTTGGAAAACAGGAAGGTGAATAAAAACAAATAAACTAAGGTAAACAGGTAAGGAAGCAATTGTCACCGGCATAGCAGGTCAGTTATAGGTTCAAATCAACTAAAAAGAGATCTAATTCATTCATTTACTCATTCAATGTGGGGAGATCAGGAAAGAGACACAGCTTTGAAAGTGCTGATGGGAGATGATGAGAATAACAGACTGTGTCATTTGAAGAATTTCATTCCATAACAAAGCAGGACAAGCTTTTCCTATATGAATAGTGACACTGAACATTTTTAAAATATCTATTGTTTTGCTTATTTTTAAACTTAATTTTTTATTAATATTGAGTTATGAGTTGTGAGTTCTGCCAATATCAAGGCAGGAAAAATCTGGAAAAGATAACTATTGGGAAACATTCTCTCACCGTTCCCTAAGATGCTCCCTTTAAGATAGTAGGGGGTTAGTGAAACCACCATGGTAAACCTCTAGATCCGGACACAAAGATATCTGATCAATGTTCAGTAGTCTCCCTGGTACACTCAGGATCAGAATTTAAGCAAAGTGCAAGAAGTGTTCTCAAATCTTCCCCTGTTCACAGGGAAAATTTATTGATTTAGTGACTACTGACCTCACATGTGTTCCTGGAGATGGTGGAAACTCCAAGCATACAACTCAACCCTATCTGGAAGTATTTAGTAAAAAGATTTTTAGAGTATTTTGCCTGGCTTGAGTGTACCACTTATATTATTCAGAACTATTTTGTTTTTTTAACAGCCAGAAACCAAGTTTAAACAGATATAAGCAAAAAAAAAAGGGGGGGGGGGGAGAGGCTATGTATTGTTTCACAGAATTGCAAATCTAGAGGAAGACAACTGTGTACACAAGAATCAACCATTTACATGTCTGAATGCAGGGGCTCCGATGATGTCACCAAGCTTGGACCATCTCAAAGTCTCCGTGTAGCATTTTACAGAAAGGATATAGTACCTCTAACATCACTTCTTCCTTAATATCAGCAGTCCTATTGGAAAGAGCTACATCTATTTTCAAGTTTTATAAAAGCACTGGCCTTGATTCCTAGTGGCCCAATTTGGATCTTATGTTGAACCTGATCAAGGTCATGAAATATGCTGAATGACTAAGTCCTGGGCCAATGCTCGCATCTTAAGGTGGGTCAGCCTCATCCATATGGAGTAGACTGAGAATGCAGGGTGTGTCGGTAGTTGCCCAAGGCAAAGTGGTACACTTTGATGAAAGAAGAGAAGAATTCTGAACAGGCAAAAAAAAAAAAAAATTATGTCCACAATAAAGTTGTTTCAAGGAGAGGAATTTGGGGTACTGCCTGAATAAAAGATGAAAGAAACCATAATGATTTTCTTTTTAAGAGTATTTTGTCTCTGTTATCATGACTGTTAGGAGATTCAGAAACTCATCTTAAACTAACTTGAAAAGAAATCCCATTGGCTTATATAACCTAATCATAGGAAGGGTGGGTTGGCCCCAAGGATTGGATCTGGGGGTAAAAGCAATTATCAGGACCTTCTGCTCTGCAACTCTTTCTCTTATTTTACGTGTTGGCTTTATTTCCTTCTATCACTGAACTTTCTTCACAAAGTGGTAAGCATGATTCTCGACTCATATCCCTACAGTTTCATCAACAAGGAAAGGATATTTTATGGCCATTTCTCACCTTTAAGAAAAAATCAAGGGAAGAAACCCAATTTGGCCAGCATGTATCATTTGTTTGTCTCTTGATCAATTAGGAAAGTAGAGCCTATTCCCAGAAACATAATGGTTTGCTGGGTAAAGATGATACCCATAGCACTTTCAAACTTCTTGTGCCACAGGCCTCTTTGACAGTATGGGGAAAACCTAAACACCTCATCTAAGAATAATGAATTAACTCTTAAAATATGGGCAACCCCTTCTGGTTCCCTCCCACCGTGGGAGCATCTCTGTCCTCAATAAATGCTGCTTTCTCACTTTCTGGCTATCCATGTTCCTCATTCTTCCTGGGCATGAAACAAGAACCTTGACCCTACAGAGCTGTGACCTGAAGAGCTGCAGGAAATGAACAAATAAAACTTTGACTCATGTTCTTCAAATAAATAAATAAATAATGAATGAATAAATAAATTCCTAAAATATAACATACAGGATTGTAAACAAAAGCTATGGTATTTAAATACAGTTATCAAAATGTTTTGAAATAATTTATGATACAGTAACATATGTGATACCTCGCAGATACATTAGATAATAAGATATGGTAACAGGCTAAATCACTACCTCATATAATTTTGAGAGAATAACAAGCATAAATGACATCTACCATACACATAATGTGATACAATTATATCTGTGATTTATTTTGTAAACATCACAGATACTGCAAATATTACCGTGGTTTGCTGTCTGCATTCAAATTTGAATACAATTATGTATTTTAGTTTGAAGATATTAAAAATAATGTTTTAATTTTTCCCTCCCGAGTCCTCAGTCTTTCTGAATTCTGCTCAGAGTTCAGAGTTCCAGGTTGGGAGCTGCTGAACTAGAAGATCAGTGAGGTAAGAGATTGAGAGAATGAAATCTAGGAAAAGATGAATTTCAGGAGCTCCTGGATCAGGCTGTTCTTAATCATCAAGATAATTTTACTCTGGGACCAAAAATGAGATTACTTTTTATAATAAACATAGTTTCATTCATATTGCAGTTTCTACAACTTTGTGAATAACTGGGCCTTCCCTGACCTAACTAGTCTTGTTACTCTCACCTGAAGAGTAAGATAATTTGAAATATCACTTTGCTGAGAAGAGGTCCTGTCTCAGGTCTAAGCCTTGATTTGACTTGAAGAATCCTAAGTGGGTAGCAAGGTTAATGTTTAGCACTAAGCCTTGAATTGCAGAGCTTAAAGTGTCAAGAAGACTAATTTTCCTCTGGTGGAAGATGAAGTGTTCTCCTTTCAATGGGTGACCAGGAGTAGGAAATCACAGGCCATAGACACATCGACACTAGTCCTTTGGGGTTAGAGTCTAGAACTAGGCAAATCCTGGCAACAGCTAACTGACAGAGTCAGAAATCTCTACTTCAAAAACCTAATGATTTTAAAGTTTTTTCTTATTTCTCTTTCTATCTTTTATAGTATTCAAAAATTATAGTCAGACTTCAGCCTTCTTCATCTGAGCCAAGAAGAAGAAAAGAAATAGTCTATGATTGAGACAGAATTTTTGAAGAATAATGAGGAATGCCACTGGGAACTGGCATTGATAGCCAGAGTAATTTATGTGATATGAATGGTCGAGGAAATAGATTAAGGCTACTTAATCAGCTACTGCTTGCTGCTAAGCAATCCCTTTTCAGTGTTAAACCTTGGAGCTTCTGAGTGGATTTCAATAAGAAAGCATTTAGCAAAGCATTAGCCAGAGTATTGTGAACTCAGGTGAAGACAGAGCCAAAAAAATCAAATCCAACAAAAACTCAGTAACTATTGTGAGTCAGGCATTATGGAATGCATTTTACAGATATTAGATCCTCCCCAAAACCTGTGAAATAGCTACCATTATTTCCATTTTGCAAGTGAGAAAACTGAAACTCAGAGAAGGTGAGTAATTTATTCAAGATCACACAGCTGGTAAGCAGCAGAATGAGTATGGGATGCCTGGCTGTCTGGCTACAAATCTAATACTTCTCTTTGCTACCGTGGATCCTTGCCAAAAAAACACACTTGCTCACCCAATTACTTCTTGTGCCCATTGGCCAGCTTCCCTGGACTCTAGGCAATTTGCCAATAGAAAAAAAAAATGTCTAGTGTGAAAAACCTGGAAACACACCTTATGTGACCTCAAGGTACATTTGCTCACCCTGGTTCACTAAGAGGAGAGTAAAAATTATTGTTAAAAAAAAAAAAAAGCTGAAAAGTTTTATACATCCTTACTTGAGTTGTATTCATATTTTTAAGTGATGATTCTAATTACTGAATTGTAGTGAGATTTGAAAATAATTGTCTAGTATATCTCTAATGTCACACTGGGAGTCATAATAGAAAGCATATGTAAAAGTATCAATTTTCACAAAACAAATATTTGCCGATGGGGAGTGGGGAGAGAGAGAATTAAAGCTTTATGTTTGTCGAGCATCAGACTGATAGAACTGTTACATAGACATGAACATAATGATATATCATGATTAGTTATGACATATTGGCACCACTTTCAAATTAATCCAGACATTTAGACTTTCAAAGCTGGTCACCATTTTTTGGGCTATGGCAGCAATTAATAAATCAATCTTATCACACAGTGATTGATTAGTACTTTTTGCAAAATGTATAGCAAATGGCTATGCTAATCAAGGAAAATAAAACTATTCATAGATCTTCCTTTAATTTGAATTTTCTTCAATTATAAACAGATTTCCACCCCCAACTCCCCACTGGCCATATCTAAGTGCATTTACCATTCTATGGATAGGAAAATGTTTAAGACTGACAAAATATCCACAGTCTGTAACCTCTATTGGAAAAGGCTTTGATTACAGTAAAATTACACAAAAATGTGTCATTAAAAGACATTGGACAGACATAAAATCTAACCTTTTGAGCTGAAGAATACTTAATATTCTTTTCATGATCATGCAAGGGGAAATTCTTTGCCATGGAATAGCTATTTTCCTGTTAAGCAGGCTATTTCATCAATGATTTATTCCTGAGATGTAATAGGTCGTTTAAAATGGTGGTTTAAAAGTTGGGCCTTTTGTTTAATTTTCTCACAGGCGGTTGGTAATTATCATGGTCCTGCAGTTTCTCTGGAATGCCGTGGAGGGTCAAATGCCAATGGAACACTGCTTTATAGGGTAATTAAGACAGTCGACATGGTTATTAAATACATCATGCTAAACTAAACTGGAATGCTGTGAAATAAAATCCAAAATCATAAATAAAACTTGGATATTCCAGCAAAGGGGTATGTGTGAAAAGGAGGAGCTTTATGCTCTTAGAATTGCAATAAATAGCTCTTGCCCACTCAGACTTACTAAAATCTGGCTACTGAAAGCCCCTAGATTTTCCTTTTAGAGAGCAAAACGGAAATAAATGCAACATATATGACCACTTATGTACCTAACCCTGAATTGTACCCCACATCTTTAAAATTTTAAAAAATGCAACATATTTGCCATATATTCTTGAAGTTCTAATTCCTACTATTCCATATTATATAAAATATTATGATAATACAGTTTGGTTAGTCATTTCCCTCATATTCTTTATTGTGAAGAGCAAATGCTGAACATATATAATAAATCAAGTTATCCAATGTAAGTCTGATATAATTAGCAAATGAATATTGATAATTATTTTTAAAACAACATGAAGAATCTTTCCAATGACTGCTCATCACTGTGCATTTATGTTGCCTTACAGAATTCATCTGTAACCTGCTTTAAGACCATGATAAAATGACTACTTTAAAGAAGCCAGTAATAGACTATGTGAAGTCTTATTGATGTTGATAATTCTAAATGGTGGTGATAGGTAAATATTGTCATCAGTATAGATATAAGCTTTCCAAATATGTATCTGTTTTGTGGTCATAAGCTTTCAAACTCAAGAGTTGAAGGCTTCAGTAATTTAATTTCTTCCCAGAAAATGTGATGAGTATACAAAAATGCTGGCAAAAGGGCTGGACAAAATGAGAACAGAATAAAATACAATCTTTCCAACCTATTATATGTTGCCTACAAGAGATTTAAAATTATTCTTCCCCTGCGTATTGCCTGAAAGTTTTTGTTGCATGCATGTTTACAGGCAAATTCATTGGTTTACTAGGCAAAGGAAAAGAACTGGTCTTAAATAGGGGAAATAAATATTTCCAATTCTAGCTGTAAAACTGGAAGCCAAAATGTATAGTTGACAGGCATGGAGCCAGCTGACTTCAGATCACTAGCCTTTCCTTAAAATCAGTCTTCCTATTTCCACATGGAACACATTTTAAGTTAACAATGTGTAGTTTGGCAAAGGAATTGTTTTCCTTTGGCATGAAACGGTTGTCTCGTTTTTTAAAAATGTATATTCTGCCTTCTTCTATGTACAATGTGTGTCGACATTCTTTTGAACTTTAAAAATTCGTGTTGTGTCAGGAAATTTTCAGATGATTACTTTCTACAATTTTTGTCTAAATAGGAAAATGCATATTTAACATATTCATGTGCTGTGCTCATGCCTGGTATCATTCTAAATATTGTTTAAATATACCCTGAAATGCATACTGAATGGTGGCTTAACTGTATCACATACTTTGGTAAAAACAGGCCTCTCAGAGAAGTCATTTAAAATTTCTTTGATGAGTATTTTTACAGGGTTTATTGACAATGTACAATCTGAAAATGAATCCAGCCGTTTCCTTCTCTTCTCTCTGTCAGAGTTTTAAAATTGAGTCATTCTATCCACGATGTATTTATAGCATGGAAAACAGTGGAGTGGAATGCTACCCATTCAAACATTTGCAGTCTATTTCCCCATTTCTGGCTATGACCACAGAAAACTCAGAAAAGCAGAAATGCAAATTTTCAGACATTGGTTCCACATGAAATGGGACAGACTGCTGCACCAGCTACTGTTGTGAGACCAGATAGGGCCACTGCTGCCTACACATAAAGAAGGCCATTAAGGAGAAGTTGTTTATTTCTGCTTCTGCAGAAATCATAAACACCAACCCGGAGCCTGACAGCCCAAGCTGTGCTGCAGTAAATTCTAGTACTTTGCTGGCCATTCTAAGCTGCCCAGTAAAAGTTACTGTAGCTAAATCCCATATACATTTCATGAAATAATCCTTCTCAGAAGATGGTATCATATTCATGCACAGCAGGGTGTGCAAATGCCTATAAATCAAATGTAGAATCTGAAATATCTATTTAAAAAAATCTGTGCAAATCTAACCATGACCCTTTGCCAGACAATGGGCCTTCATATGCTTTGCAGCTTAGCAGACACCCAGGAATTTTGTTTGGAAGTGATAGCTACTGTCTTTGTAATATTTAGGACCTATTTATGAAGCATCTGGCAGAAAATAAAAGGGTTTTTTCCACTAACATATGCTAAAGAAGGATGTGGTCATGTGCCGACTCCTCCTCTTCTGATTTTTTGCAAATAGCACAACATAAGAGACGGTTGTTTCTGGCTGCCCTGCTGCCTGTCATGGCTGTCAGGAGAAATCCCATGAATTATTGCTCTTCCAGATGTAAGAGATTTTCAGGCTGCCTTAAACTGCCTGTGGTTTGTGGTGCTGGAGAGGAGAGAAACGAGATTAAACTTCATCTCATCAGTGCAATCTGAAAAGATCACACAGAGGACTAATAATCAGGGCTTTTTCATTCCAGAGCCAGACTTGAGAGCTGTGTGTTTTTGTTTCAAGGTGATGTCACATTAAGCTTGTTGGAAGACAGTGATTAAGGTCAAACAATATTTGAGGAAGATCAAAAATTTTTTAAAAAGTGTACAACCCTCTTCTGATGCTTCCTTATTGCATTTGCTTAAAGAGAAAGGACTGATCATTTTCACTGGCGGCAAAGAATGGGAAGTGGATTTAGTCCTGCAATTTAAAGTTGTCAGCATTTCTTAATACAAGGTTAATGTGAGAAAAATTAGAAATGTTCTCATAAAATTATAGCTCTACTGTTCATTGTAATTTAGAAGATGCATTCATCACCATCAAAAAAATCAAGTGTCACTTTTTGTTATCTCTAAAGGTCAATTTTGAAGTCTTGAATTTTTGTGTGTGATTCTATGAGCATGTCATATGAGTCTGAAAATCTTCATTTAAAAATCAGTGGTTGATAGTAATGCTTTATTATATTTAGAGGTTTTTAAAAAGACATTTTACTTCAATTTTCCTCTCAAAAAATGCAACCTATAATCCCCTATAACTGGTAAATATCAGCAGATTCAATAACCCCGGTTACCAACATTTAACTAAAGGTTTTCATAACTGTTTCCAGAATGACTCAGAAATAAATCATACCCTCTCCCATTATGTACACTTTGAGTCCTCAGGGAGAAAACTTATAACTCATTACATTTTGATTCCCTTTGATCAGATACTATATACGGCACCTGGATATTATAATTTTAAATAATAGTTGTGACACAAACTAGGATAATGCTTAAAAACCTAAGAATCTTAATATGGTTACTATTAGTTCTTATCATTTATGGCATGAAGAAATGGTGAGTGGTTTTATGGCATTTTGCTAGAGTTCCATTAGCAAAATATTAATTATATATCAAGAAAAGATGTTTTTAAGAAACACCTGGAAATAATTGACAAATATATATGTCATAGATCAGAATATAATTGCCCCAATTCAACCTGTATAACTTTTTTCATTCTTTCTTTCTTTCCTTTTCTTTCTTTCTTTTTTTTTTTTTTTCCATAAGATATAGCCTGTTTAAGTAATGGGGTAGGCTACCAGATGTGAAACCTCCCAGGCCAGCTTTTCTTTCCATTTCAGCTTAGGCACCTCACAAAGGTTCTCTAATGTGAGGGATCCCAGTGAAACAGTGATGAAAACCATAGGTACAAGTGGCTTACATGAAAGCATTTATTGCTTTTCATGCATTGCATTATAGCATGGTGGAAAAAAGTCCTTCGTTGAAAAATGCATTAATTATTTGACACTGGTTTGCCTCAAAGTCATTTTTACTATGGGATGCAAGTGAAAGATCACAGCTGAAAAAAAGATCATCATACTTGAGGTAGGCTCACAGAGTCTTTTCTTATGTTCTGTGTGAAGTTGTCTTGAACTGAAACCTATGCTCCTTAAGGATTAAGGGATTGAAAAGCAAAGACTGAAGCTGCTGTAATTTAAACCCAGAGATTCCCTAGCACAAAGGTGCAAAATGGACTAAGCCAATCTGACTCTTTCCTTGTTCAGTAAAGAAATAATTTTCCTTTAGAAAGTTTTACACTATTAACATTCCAAAGGTGTTATCATCTTTAAAGCAAGTGGTCTTCTCTTGGCTTTAATATGCGTTGAGTGCCTGCAGACTTTGAATAAGTGGACATGGTTTTAAATTACAATTTATGAATCTCTAAACAATTCTTTATGTATGAAAAATATGAAGACATTTTAAAGAAAAATGCATACTGATCTTCAGTGACTTGCATATCCTTTGTTAAATTGGTATTTTATTAAATATTTTTTGAATTGGTAGTTGTATTTATTTTTATGTTTAGTTTTTAGAAATATGCTTATTTCCATGTCAATGAATTATCCAAGTCATTTAAATTAATGTGTTATTTATCCTTCAAGCACCAAAAATCATCTCTGAGAGAAAAAAAAAGCCCTCAATTGCAGGCATCTATTTTCTTGTATGTGATTTAAGTTCAAAAGGAAAGCTCAAAGAGATCTTTATTAATTCTTCGGTTCAATCTTTTATTCAACAGTTATTTTTCAGGCACCTACTCTGTGTCATAGGCACTTCAGATTCAAGGGTGCAAAAATAGACATAATCTCATCTTCATATCTAGTGAGAGACACATACATTAAATTAATAATTAAGCAAATAGCAATATAAACTACAATTGTTAGGCAGGCTGTAGAGAGGATTCACAGGGAAGGGCTATGGAAATGTGAAATTCATATAAATGTGACTTTTGTAAACACCTGTGTCTGTATTCCTCTGACATAAGCCTGCTATGACTTATATCAAGTAAAGTAGTGAAAGTTTTAATTATATAGTTTCCAAAAACAAACAGAAAAATCTAACTTTGAACAAAAGATGTGGAAATAATGAAATTGTTATATGTTGATGTCAGAATTCTGGGGTTCATATTTAGTTTCCTATGTTAATTAGGAAAGATAGTATTCGAAGACAATATTACATATATATAAACCGTTTCTAAGCGGTTCTTAAAATTACATTTGATCTTTCTTTGAAAGCTAATGGAGAAAATCGATCATCTTAAAACATTTTAAAATATAAAAACAAAAGTCCTTAGTCACAACACTTGAATTTCAGCTTTTGATGTTTGCTCACTTCAGTATTCTGCACCAATATTTCTCAGATTTTAGCCTATATTTCTAAATTTACTCTTCAAAGACAAAGTATAGCGTCATTTTCTCACCTCCAAATTGGTAATGATTGAGATATTTCATACCTAGATCCTTTCAGTCTTTTACCCTCTGGGTTTAATTCTTTCCTCGGGGTGTTACTCCTAATTAGCTAATGTTTTTCCATTTACATTTTATATCTTCACTAAAGTATGACTGAGTAATCAATTGGTTAATTTGATCAATTTGGCCAAACCCAGTAACATAACGTATCCAAATCATCTATGTACATATATCAAACTTGTCTTGTTTTCTCTTCTTTCAAGCCACTCAACACATTCTTCTCACATATTTTCAAGTTCCCAGCCACTTTTGCCTCTGCTATTAAATTTGAATTCTTCACCTTTATTGAGTTCACCTTCACTCGACTTTCAAATCTAATTACTCACCACATAAAAATTTTCAACTATTCTTCCCCTAATGTCTAGTGGACTTAATACATTTCAGATTTACATAGTGAATATTACATTTCATTTTCCTAACATAAATGAGTAGATGACTACAGAAAAAACTTTAATAAGTTAGAATTTAGAAAGCACTGTTTATTTCAAAGATTACTTTTTCTAGTCAAAAAGAAAAAAGATTATATGACACTTACAAAATACTGAAAAAAGTAAAAAAATAAATGAAAGTAATACATAATCTAAACAAAGAGATGAGAGCAGTGGTTTTCATCACTTAATCTTTTAATGTCATCTGTCATATAGGACATCAGGAGAAAAATGTTTCTTTATTGTTGCTAATTTTTAAATAAATTAACATGTACATGAATATTTAAACGTTCTTAGTAGTACGTAAATGACAGTTGTACTTCATTTCAGTGATAACAGCCATTGTCTTCTCTCTGAGAAAAAAAAATTCTCAATCACTGTATTGCCTTCCATGAAAGTGAAGACTGTTCTCAAGTTAAACATGTTACCTTTCATTGCTGATATGTTAAATTATTTGAATATTTCTATAGTAATTATTCAACCTCTCCCCCCTCATTATTCCTGCATAACTTAAACATTTAATGATTTTTTTCAATTTACAGTGAGCGACCTTCCTTGAGATGTGCTAATGCTTCACACAATCATTATTTATTCATGCATCACAAAGTAGGCAGTGAGCATCTACTGTGCAATGTTGGGTTGTATATTTAAAAAGCAAATCAATAAGAAACAGAAATCATGCCCACAAGAAGCTTTCATATTCTTTTAATTAATTGCAATGTTTGTTTGCTCATTTAATGTTGGATAAGTAAAATTTAAATAAAATGAAAAACTTGTCATATCATATCACATACTTTGAAATAAAATGCAGGATTGTTGCACTATTTAATAGTCTAGAAAATCTAGTTCACACTTTATTATAAACATTAAATTAGCTCTAACAGTACTACACTGCATTGTATGCTATTACTACTGTATATAATTGTTACTACTTACAACGTTCAAGTTTGTTTTTCTGTAAAGTAACAGAATTAAAATATTTTATAAATTAAATTTGTGGAAATACTAAATAAAAGCCAAAAATATGCATCTTGAAGAGTATTCCAGTATCTCAAATTTGCATGTGACAATGGGAGTGGGGGGTGGCTTTCCTACAAGTTTATGGATTTCTATCTTAGACGTAATTTTGGCCAATGCTGTCCATTTATAACCTGAAAATCCTATCTTGAAGGTTCAGACACCCTCTCCAGGAGCAGAAGTAATTCCATTTCTATACTCCATGTGCCTCTTGAGGCCAGACCTGCCAGTAATGCTTAATTGGGTTGGAAGATAGTGGAGAGTACCAGTTTATCATACAGGCAACTGACACAAAACTTTTTCATTTATCTGAGGTTGGACTGTGTCTGGGTTCAGAGATGAAAGGTCAGTTCTTTATCCACTAAGTCCCCTAGACATTCCAAAATCCCCAGTACATTACAAATTTGAACAGTTTAAGCTCTCTTAAATAAAGAATCTCTTCTCTGGGTAAAGTATACAGTGTATATAGATACAGTGGAGAAGAAACATGTGAAAGGTCGTACTCATGACCTTTTAACATCAATAGTTTTATTTATAGCCAGGCGCTTAGTCTATAAAGCTTAATATAAAAGCAAGAGGAAAGACAAAAGTATCTAGTTAGCTTTATAACAGCTATCCAGTTATATAAAATTTGTCTTTTTACTCTTAAACGGAGAATAAAAATTATAAGTAATAAAATTGACAGCTATTTTAAAATAAAGAATAACATTTCTTGATCATTTTTACTTGAACTCATTTTATTTCTCTCGATAAGTCTACCAAATTTTAAAGGAATAGTTTTATTTCCTCATGTGTGTTTTATTTTTAAAAGACAAAATATAATATTTGATTTTCTGTTACTGCCTGCCCTCCTTGTCACCTATTTTGTGTCTGGTTGTATTTAAAATTACATGTGGGAGAGTTGTAGCTTATAGCAGACAGAATCCTGTTTTGTGGATTTTAGTAGTTTAGGAAATTTTGCAAATATACACGCATATGCATATGCACTCATTTGCTATTTTTACAATAGTTCTCAAAGAATTTTAAGATGACGCCAGATGGTACACTGGGGAAAGCTCAGGGAGGTCAGAAAGACCACATGTGGGACAAAATGAAAAACAAGGCAGGGGAGCCGGCCATGAAGGACTTTGTGTGAAAAGTTGAAGAGGATGACACAACTGAAAAACAAATGGATCCTAGAAAAGGTTTTCTGAAGATGAGCCTGATCTTAGTTCCCAACTCCATTCTGAGGGGACAACTTAAAGTTCCTTAGGACTAGGTTTTCATTCTTTTCAGCGAAGACCACCTTCTTCTTCCAAACCCCGGGTTGGGAAGCTCATCAGAGCCTAAGGAATTGTTGTCTTCTCCTCTCAAGAGACTAACTGGCTTCTCTGAGGACCCGTAGCTGAGATGTGGCCTTTCCCTGAGACATGTCATTGGTATGATACCATTTGTGCAGTTTCTTACATTCCCTTAGTTTAGTTCATGCCAAAGTCATAGTGGAAACAAACATATCGTTTTCTTTATAACCGGAATTCTTAGAGACAGTCTTTACCCAGGGTGGAAAATGACTAAATTGGTCAGTATTTCAGCTACCATATCTAAGCATAAAGTGGTAAAGAATGCTTTTCCATACTCCATTTTAAGCTGTTTGTAATACTCAGGACTTTTGTCTTCTAATTCTGTATTCAAAACCAACTTTCTTGGTATGATACAGAAATCCCTCTGTGAGTAATAGCCAACACTTTAGGAACAAAAACTTTTGGGCTGTTGGATTGTCTAATGAAAAGCTTATCTACCTAGTCATTAAATTTTTTTATTATTATTATTTTTGAGTTGGAGTCTCACTCTGTCGCTCAGACTGGAGTGCAGTGGCCGCTCCCGGCCACCGCAGCCTCCCCTGCTGGGCTCCGGAGATCCTTCCACCTCAACCTTCCAAGTAGCCGGAGTTACAGGCATGCGCTACCACGCCCGGCTGAATTTTTGATTTATTGTAGAGATGAGGTCTCGCTGCCCAGGCGGGTCTCGAACCCGCGGGCTCAGTTATTAATTTTTTAAAAAACTTTCGTTAAACAGTGTTCAGTATCTAATAGTGGATAAAATCCCAAAGTATTAAAATTGATAAGATATTGAATATTTTCGGGTAGAGAGAAGCCCAGGTTTAGGAGCAGGCCAGACATGGTTTGAATCCTTCTTTAAAAACCCATGTGATTTGTGACTTTGACCAGTAGGAGCATTTCTAAGCCTCATTTTCTTAACATGAGCATACAATTTGATGTGAGGTATACTAATTATGAGGTTCTAATGCAATTATGTTTATAGCAAGCATTCACTTAATCTTAATTATTATTAGGATTACTGAATTTAATGTCATTTGTACAGTGAAAAAAATAAAAAATCAAGGTTATTGACAAAATTTGGGTAATTAAATACTGAAAAAGATATAGACAAATTATTCTCCCTTCTGCATTAATTTTATGTATCTAATATTTATCATAAATTAGATTGAGAGAAAACTTTAAAATGCATGTGGAACAAACAACAATGATAAAATATTGCCAGTGAAATTCTTCTCCTGCAATTGTAACCTCCTTGTGGTCTCTGGAAAGTGACTGTTTTAACTTCCCTTAGGAATGAAAGAAAAAAAAAAGCTTGCCCACATTCCCAACCATACAAGGTTTGTGTCAGATTGTATCAAAAAATCACTTTAGTGTTCTAACACCATCAGAAATACTGTGGTTCTCAAGCCCCCTCTTTCTTATCCTGTCACAGGAGACCCGAAAGCCAGCACTAGAGAAGGATGCTTTTCTCTCTGCCCTGCTCTGGGTCATGCTCAGTATGAGAACTGGTCCAGGCCTACATTGTATATCAGTGTCACCCAAAACTCCTCTATTACAAGAAATAATTCTGGCTCTAATTTTCTCAGATTTTCTTTGTCCCTGTTGCTTTTCATTTTTATCAGCTGATGTGATTACTGAATGTCTACTATGTTACAAACACTGCACTAGCCTCTCGTAAAGACAAGCATAATCCATAATCCCTGCTATGAAGAAATTTAGAGGCTAAATAATGAAGAATAAACAAGATAAATCAAGATAAGAGAGAAACTCAAAATAAATTAAAAAAAACCAAGATAAATGGATCATCTTCAATAAAGTATTATTTCCTTGCCTGGTAGAGAATCAGATGAAATCTAGTGCTAAAAAATTTAAATTATATGCTGTAGAAGGCAGATGGTGTTTATTCTTAGTGATTGCAAGGGAACTCACAGAAAACATTTGGAGTGCTCCTGATGTTCTGTTTCTCAGTCTGGATGTTGATTTCACACTTATGTTCAGTTTGTGAAGAAAGCATTCAGTTACACATTTATGTGCATTTTTCTCAAGTGTGTTTCAATTAACTGATTTTAAAAGGTATAGGTTTATTTTTCTTTGCATAAAGCAGATACTTTCCTTAGCATAGACACAAATACTCCTTTTCTCCATAAATATTTTAATTGAATTATCATTTGAATTTCTAAAAAATTTAAAACTAAAAGATCTTAACTCTTTTTCACAACCATGACAACCATTCTTATTTTTGTAAATGACATCTTATGTTAAATCTTCCATTATGCTTCTATTTGTGATATTTAAATCTATTCAAAACTTTGCAGACTATTCTTACATATTCAAGAGATATTACAATCCCACAGTCACCCTAAAGAGCACTTCCCACCCAAAAAGCACACCAGTTGCTCTGAAACTTTCATTTGATTCTATTATTTATTGCACCTACCAACACCTAAATGATGTCTTGAGCAAACAAGAAATTACATTCACTGTATCCTTCTGCCACTATATTGTGTTAGCATTATTCCTTTTTATGAAAAAATGCCATTTTTAGATATTTATTTTGCTCAAGTGTCAATTTTTAATATTGAATATAAAATGTACACAACTCATAGGAAAAAAAATAGCACCAAGCAAAGCAGACACTTAAAATCGCCTTAAAATCAATTTCATAGATATCATATAATTTTCCTAATAAATATTCTGCCAAATAACAGAAAACAAATAATTCTAAATTTACTTTTCTCTGCAGCATTTAACTCTGTTATGTACCTTCTGGAGTTTTCCTTAGATTTCATGACACAATAGTCATTTCATCTCGTACTCCTTCTAAGTCCATATTCTATGCTCATTTGTGTCTACCATTGGTGGCAAATAAGATTTTATTACATGTACCAAGCTCTCAGAAGCACTTGTTTTTTGATTCGGGGGATTTTATTGGAGAGGGAGGATTCGACCCTAGTATTCTGCCTAGTTTCTCTCTAGTCTTTCTAGTCTAGTACTCTCTCTCTCTTTCTACACATTCTCTCTCTCATTGTAAATAAACATTGCCTTGGCTTTAAACAATTACCTGTAGTCCTACCTTCTAAATCCAGGTGACAACCAGAGATGCCAACACACAGGTTCCAACCACTTCAAATTCAACATGTCTAAAACTCAACAATATTCTCCCAAAATGTGCTTTTCCCCTCTTATCCTCACTCTGCCCCAACCAACCCTCTGGGTTTTCTGGTACTGGTTAAGAGTCATCCCTCTCCTGAATAACTTTCCAAGATCCACCTCACTGTGCCTTGCCTGCATAATTGTCATCTCTTACCTCATTCTTAGCACCATGTAATCTATACCCTGCAGTCCGAGTGATGTAAAACTACATATTGTAATATGCTTAATACTATTCACTTATTCATTCATTCACTAATTCACTTTTTCATTCAACAAACGTTCATTGAGTAACTACCCCATGTTAAGCTTTTGATATTCAGAGCTACACAAAACATAGACCTTTCTCTGAAGAAACACTGTCTCAAGGGAAAAGGCATACAAGAATGGCTTTCTAAAACATTTATTCTGGTGCAGAGAATTCAAATGCTTTTGTATGTTGTATAAATGTTCATCATAATCTGGTCTCTACAAACATCTTGTGCCTCATTTACTCTATTTCCCTCCTGTATGTCCTTCACTCCGGGCACCCAGAACTACACGTGGATCCCCAACGAGCCTTGCCCTTATGACTCTATGCTTTTATTCCATCCGCCTGAAATGTCCTGCTCAACCTTGTCAATTCAGCAAACTGTTTCCGGAACTCCTTTCTGGTAAGTTCAGAGAGTTGGCATCTGTCCTCTGTGCTCAATAACATCCTGCACAAATTTCACTCAATTTACTAATTATCAATCTTTCGTGAGGTGCATGAGAGCAGCAATTGAATTCCCTGTGCTCTTAGGGTTGACTGACCAATAATCACATCTTTGGAAATAAGAAAATGAATAAGAACTCAGCCCAGGTAGTTAGACAGAGATGAATACGAATACAAGCTCCATAATACATTAACTATGTAACCATTAAAAGTTATCTTTTCCTAACCTCAGTTTCCTTATCTGTTAAAAAGAATAACAATATTAATTTTGAAGTGTTCTAAGGCTGGGCACAGAGGTTCACACCCATAATCTCAGCACTTTGGGAGGCTGAGGCAAGAGAATTGCTTGAGTCCTGGAGTTTGAGACCAGCCTGGGCACAATAGCAAAACCTAGTCTCTACAAAAAATAACAAAATCAGTCAGGTGTGTTGGCATGTACCTATAGTCCCAGCTACTTGAGAGGCTGAAACAGAAGATTCACCTGAGCCCAGGAGGCTGAGGCTGTGGTGAGCTGTGATTGTGCCATTGCATTCCTACCTGAGATACAGAGCAAGACTCTAACTCAATCAATCAATCAATCAATCGTTATGTGAGAACTCAGTAAAATAATGCAAATAAAGTATTCAGCATAGTGCCTGGCCCAAATAAAATACTCATTAAATTTTGTTATAATAATAATTAATATTATGCCTGTTTGAAAGTGGTTCTGGCATTATTGTTCCCTTTACATTTTATGGTTGTGCTTAGGTGATAAGAAGCAAAGGATGGGGAGGGAAGTAGTGTTTCTAAAAAATTTACTTAGTATCACACTCTGGATATATTATCTCATTGATCCTCCCAGCAATGTGGGTGAAATAAGGATTACTACTGTCAATTTACAAATTAGAAAGCTGTCAAATTTTCTAAGATTCATGTAGTTTGAGGTTTTACATTTAGGTCTTTGATTCATTTAGAGTTAATAAGATACCTGCACATGTATGTTTGTTACAGCTCTATTCACAGCAAAAACATGGAGCCAATTATCCTGCCCATTGAAGCTGGACTGGATTTTAAAAATGTGGTGCATATACACAATGGAATATGATGCAGCTGTAAAGAAGGACAAACACATGGACTTTGTAGCAACTTGGATGGATTTAGAGTCTGTCATACTCAGTGATCTATCACAGAAACAAAGAACAGAGTACCATATGTTCTCACTCATAAGCAGACCTTAAACAATTATCATAATATTATAAGCAAGGGATTGGCAGTAGTTGGAAACTGCCAGGGGAGGGGGAGGTGGGATTGGTAATTGAGGGAAACTGCCAGAGGAGGGAGGGGCACACCTCATCAACAAGGGTACCTGCATAATGAACATTTGTATACCTAACCCTGATTTGTACCCCGCATCTTTAAAAAATAAAAATAAAGGAAACTGAGCCTAAAAGAGCATAAATGATCCATTCAAGTTGTAAGACACATTGTATTTGTCAGCTAGGGAAAAAAACCATAGCAGAATGCCACATACTGAATGGCTTAACAGGGATTTATTTCCCACAGTTCTGGAGGATGGGAAGTCCAAGATTTAAGTGCAGGTTGATGTGGCTCCTGGTTAAGGCTTTTTCTTTTTGTCTTGAAGATGGCACCTTCTCACTGTGTCTTCATGGTAGAGAGTGACAGAGAGCAATCTCTCTTCCTCTTCTTGTAAGACCACCAACTCTATAGTAATAGGGCTCCACCCTTATTACTACATTTAACCATAAATACCTCCTGAAAACTCTGTTTCCAAATACAGTCTATCAGGGGTTAGGACCTTAATATATAAATTTGGGTAGTGGGGACACAATTCAGCTACAGCATGCCTGTTTTGCTGCACTGAATCTCACTGCCATAAACAACAGATGAACCAACATGAATAGTTTACTGCTACAATCCATACAGGCAAAAACTCTGAGTTCAACTTGCCCAGAGCTTTAAGACTTTTTAGCCATTCTTGAAGTTTCTTCCAAAATATAAAATAACTGTTGTCAAAACATACAGTTCCATGACAGGTACTATCTACTTAAAAGGAGTATTCTCAAGGGACAAATTATTTAAAACAGAAGACCTTCTGGGTCATGAGTTTGAAAATATCCAGTTCTTCAAGATGATCACTGAGGCACAAGAGTGCAGACTGAGAGAGGGTCTGCAGGAATCAGTGTCATGGATTCAGAAATCTGTCAGGGTGATTATGTTGAAAAAAGAAAATGACAAATCATTATGGAACCTGATAAGATGGTACTGATGGAGAATAGAAGGAATTTAGAGGCATGATTAAGTCAAAAGGAGCCCACTGATTGTACCAGTAGGTACAAACCCTGAGCCGATGATGGGAAATCAGAAATGCTTCTTCATGCCAGATACTTGTTTGTTTTTCCCCTATACACCATTGCCACCTAAGGTCTTTGGAATACAGCTCTAGCAACCTCAGGAGGGAGACAATTAAACTCCATTTACATTAACAGATAGAATTTCTACAATTTGATGATCACCCTGTGACATGGAGGAGGAAAAAAAATGTGTGCCAAATTTCTTAGGGAAGTAAACCTAAGGGAAATATAAAATGACAGAATAATTTCTCTGATTGTCAGGAAGCCCCAGCTGAATGGAGGTACTGGAAAATCATGGTGATCTCAAAATATGGGTTGAAAGTAAAATGGTGAATGTTTTTTTTTTTAAGACAAGGTTTATAGTGGCCTCATTAGTTTCTTCTCTTTCAATGCAAGAAGGAAAAGTTCAACACGCTGAGTCCCTCTGCAAAGACTCTCAACACAAAATGTCAAATATCTACAGACATTTTGTAAGAATAAGACTTAGGAATAGAAGCACAAGTTCCATTGATTATGGAATGAGCATATCAATTATGTAATAATTATGCAATGGAATATTGTGCATCAGAGATAATGGACACACTAAAACTGTATGTGGCAATATGAATTTTTAAAGATCTCACAAGTATGAGTGAGTTAAGTACTGTTAATAACTTCAGAAACATAATTTTATAGTCACATGAATATAATATTGAGCAAAATAATAAGAGTATGTATTATAGGGTTCCATTTATATAAGTTCAAAATTACACAAGACTGATCTAGGCTGAAAGTCAGGAAAGTGGGCACTCTTGAAGCAGGCTAGGCACTGAAAGGGGCTGGGACTTAAGGTGATGGTGAAGGCTCTGCCTTTTGATTAGATAGATATGTTAGCTTAAAGACAGTTCCTTAAGCTCTACCCTTATGATCTCTGTGCCATTCTGTATATTTTTACTAAAAGTTTTAAAAATTAAAAATATCATTTCTGAATGTATACCTAAAAGAGTTGAGAGCAAAGGTTCAAGCAAATATTTGTACATCTGTGTTACTTACAATAACCCCCAAATGGAAACTACCAAAGTATTCATGGGTCAAAGAATTTTTTTTAATGTGGTATATGCATATATAATAGGTGATTATTTAGCCCTAAAAATGGATGAAATCATGATACATGCTATACTGTAAATGAACTTTGAAGATATTATGCTAAGAGAAATAAGCCAGACACAAAAAGTCAAATATTGTGTGATTCCACTTGTGTGAGGTACCTAGAATGGTAAATTCATAGAGACAGCAAGTAGAATAGCAGTTACCAAGGGGTAGGGGAAGAGACGAAGGGGATTTATTTTTCAACAGTTATGGGAGTTTCAGTATAGAATGATGAAAACATTCTGAAGATAGATAATCTTGATGGCTGCAGAACAATGCAAATATACTTAACACTACTAAATTACACACATAAAATGATTAAAATGGTGAGTTTGTGTTATAAATATTTTAACATAATAAAGAATTAAAAACAAAATAAGGATAGAGGAATGTGCCTTTCTCTTCTCTCTCACTGGGATCTTGCTGACCACCATATGTGAACATTTTAAAAACACAGTTTAATTCCCATACTGGCATTCTACAAGATACTCTAGGAAAGA
Organism: Carlito syrichta; assembly: GCF_000164805.1. Taxonomy (NCBI): domain Eukaryota; kingdom Metazoa; phylum Chordata; class Mammalia; order Primates; family Tarsiidae; genus Carlito; species Carlito syrichta. The sequence goes on along the minus strand of NW_007254146.1, from coordinate 500,784 downwards.
AACCTTTAGTAATATATGACTAATTTATTGTTTCTTTGAATAAAACACAATCTATTGAGAAAAAAGTCAAGATTGTTTATACCTCATCTATTTGTAAACAGACTTATGACTAAAATCAAATGGCCAGGTTCACAAAAAAATAACTTAGAAACAATAGTTAGATCATTTTAAATCGTTTTATTTTCACATAATATCAAATTATCTATTTGGCTTAGCTAGCTATTCATTTATTTTGTCTACAAAATATCAAAAACCTTGATTGAGTTTTTCACTGAGTTTATTAATATTTTCACTAAATTTCCAGATGTTTTTCTTTCCCATATTGGTGTCACTATGTATCTTTATTTTCCCTTTACACTATAATTTCTATGTATAGTTTATTGTTGGGAGATAGCTGCAGGGCAGGACAGATATTAAAACTATATAGCATCTCATAAGATGTGAAGCTGAATATCTTTTTTTAGATTAGGTAAACTTTTTATAGCTTTGGGGGGAAACATGGATAGTACTCTTGTGTGTGTCAGTATGTGCATGCGTGTGTGTGTGTGCATGTGTGTGTGCTTGTGTGCACTGACAAAGATTTCTTTCATATGGAGAATAAGCAAAACCTTGTGACAAACCTAGAAGAGTTTATTTTGTTTTGTTTTGTTTTAAATCTATAGGTCTGTACGATAGATGATAGATAAATAGATGATAGATAGATAAATGGATGATAGATAGAAATATATGTGTGAATATATATTCACTTCTTATGAGATATATATCTATATGTGTGTGTGTGAGTGTATGTATGTATGTGTGTGTGTGTATTTATATTTATATCTCCAGCCCATCCCACATGTAATCTCAGAGGATTTAGTATAGAAAACTGATGAAAAAGTCGGAAGTTTTTTCTCTCTGCTCTGATATTTTTCAAGCCTGCCTCAGTTTTCTTACGTGTACTATGGAGATAAAATTGCACCTTTCTTATGAAACATTGAGTGAGAAAGGGTTTATCACAGTGACAAGCTCAATTAATGTTAGACCTCATATTAAGAAAAATAAAATTTGTCTTTTTGATACTGAAATGATCTACATCACTGACTTTTGTTCATTGATTCTAATCAAAATATCATGCAACTTGGATTTGAATTTAGTTGTTTCAAAGAAGTGACCTTTTATAGGCAGATGATGGCCTGTTCAATGCAGAACAAGAAGGCTAGAACAGTTGGAGCAGAATGAGGAAGGAAGTCATGGTGGGAGATGTGATGAGAGAGGGAAACAGAGAACAGAGCCCAAAATTTTGCTGTTCCCAATTTAGGCAGCAAAACTAGGTGTTTGGAAAGGTGTGAATCTGATAGCCTTATACTAACACCACTAGACTATTCTACTATTCTGTCCCTTTTCTAAATTTCTAATAATGAAGGTTGAATTTTCAGATTTAACTTTGATGGTGGAATAATTCACCACCTGAGTTAACTTACAGAGAACCATGCTTACCTTTTCTTCCTTTGTTGTGGCTAGTAGCTTATTTGTTCTACTACCATCAGCTGGAGCTTTAAAGAAAGTTTTTAGTATCTTCTTATCCAAGTGGATGGCATGAACTTACTTTAGTTTAAGAGACAAGTGTCTTTTACAAAACTAAATTTGTATATTTCAGGTTCCTGTCTGCCATGTAGACCTCCAGAACTTTGGTTTAGGGCCACAAAATCCACCCTGAATCAACTACTTTTTCTGAATGTCTCTGGTTACTTGACTCTTTGCCCCTCCTATTTCCTAGATTAAAGAACTCCGGTATCCCTAGAAAAACATTCTAAAGTAAATCTAAACTAGCTTGTCAGAATTCTGCCTGTTGTATTTCTAATGGTCTCCAGACTTGTAAGCAGCATGTAGATGGCTCGATACATTTCTCAGTGTTCCCAAGCATATTCATTTCTCCCCCCATGGAAGAAAGAGATCTTTGCCTGAGCTTCTTTCCTGTCCAGAGTCTTCCAAGCTACAGGAAATGGACCCTGTCCTTTTTTCTTTGCATTGGAACTGTGTTTCTTATAGTCTTATTCTTTCCATATTGGAGCTTTTTTCAAATAGTAATAAAAAGTTGTTTTAAATAAACATCCAATTTTTCACCTGCGTATCTCTATCAAGAGTGTGGGCACAGTATCGTAGTGAATCTGGACAATTTTCTTGACTTAATTATGACTCTAATAATTATAAACTGGGTTTTTATTGAAATTCTTTTATTTCATCTGTTTTTCTTCTTAGGTGAATGTTTTTCAATTTATGAAAGTAGCAAATTCTGTAAATATTTCCGATATTTACAATTAAATGTAAAGTTAAAAGTGGATGTATCTTCCACACTCCCAATCACTATTGAGTATCACTACTCAGAGGAAACTATTCTTAATTATTTGGTGAATATCATTTTAGATCTTTCCCTATGCATATACTTGTTCAGAATATCAGAATATGTTAATTATAAAATTTGTTTATCTTCTCTATCTTTCTTTCTTGCATATCATACCTCATTCTTATTATCAAGATTTAATCTCTTGCCAATTTAATGTACAAAAAGGTATCTTACTATTGTTTTATTAATATACAATTGATTTATTAATATATAATTGATAGTGAGGTTGAGGATCTTTCTATGACTTTTTCGGATTTAATATCTTTCTGTGGTGAACTGCTTCTTTCTACTTCTTCCTAATTTTATATTTTTGTTGGTTTGTAGGTAGGATTTATTTCAGTATAAGAGATGGCAACATTTAATCTAATGGATTTATGGAATACATTTTCCCAGTTTTTGTAATACATATTTATTATGTGTTGTATCTGTTTTATTATTTCATACCTCTAAGCATATACATTTGATTCACAAAAAATATATGCACACTCCTTGAACATCTGATATAAACCTTTTTAATGAATCTGCCTTTGATTTTGTTTGCAGGATCTTTTACATGACAGACACTTTTCAATTTTTTGTTGCTGCATTTGTCAATACCTTTTCTGCTTTCTGATATTTACACTATATTTAGTCAGTTCTTATCCCCACTTTTTTTTTTGCTGCTTATATAATTGTATTTATTTTGGAATTTAAATGTGATGTGATATAGTGTCCTAACTCCATTTTTTCTCAAATACATAGATATGTATCTCAGTTTTATCAGATGCATAGATTATTTTTCTAAATACATAGATTTTCTTGAAAGATTCTTCCTTTCCACTCAACCAAAGCAATGTCATCATTATATACTGAATTCTTATATGTGTGTTCATGTGTTTGTTTCTGAGCCACTTTTGCCTGTACTTGACCACATTATTTAGTTACTGATACTTAGAATACATCTTGACATCTGGTAAAGAATTTATAAACTAATATTCGAAGGATTATTAGCATCTCTACACTGCCTCTTCATTTAATAGGTCTTCTTTTTAATTTGTCAGTAAACATTTATAATTTAATTTATATAGGTTTAAGTATTGTTCATGTACTTTTTTGCTATTTTATTATATTTTCTAATTGATTATTCTTGGATGATTAAAAAAAGCTGGTGACGTGTGTATTTATCTTGTAAGCTCTCTTACTATCATATCATTTTTCTATCATAATAAATGTGTCTTGTTTTCTAGTATTTTCTTATTTTATTGTATTAGTGAATGAAATAACTAATTGTATTAATTAATGGAATAATGTTGAATAATAGTAGTAAATGCAGACATCGTTTACTTATACAAAACTTAATATTTATTAGTATTATATCATTAATGTTCATAATTGTTTTTGGTTTCTGATAGATATCATTCATCAAGTTAGAACTTTTTTTTCTTATCTAGCTTACTAAAAACAAATATATTCACAAGTGAGAAATTAATATTACTGAAAATAATCTCTGGATTTTTTAGATGATTATATTTATTTTCTTTTTTTAGTTAATAAGTAAATGACATTGATGATTTATTAGTGCAAAATCGTAATTGTATTCATATAAGAAATATTATCAAGTTGTAAAGTAGCACATTTTCAACATATCAGTGTATATGATGTACAAATATTGTATCTCTTGATAAATTAAGTTAATGACTGAGTGTTTTGTTTTATTGTTTTGCTTTTAGTTTTATTATTTTTTCTAGTTTTAACATTAGTATTATGCTATTTTCAGAGGATGAATTTTGATGATCTCCTACTTTTTGATGTTCAGGAAGTGCTTAAAATTATATAGAAACTATATGTCTTTTACAGATCAAGTTCATATATAAGACCATTTGAGCTGGATAAATGTGCATGTGTGTGTGTGTGTGCGTGAGCACGCATGTGCCTATTGTGCGGAGAGGGAATACTACTAAGGTAGATAGGTCTTTGACTACTTTAGCTATTTTTTTCAGTTTACTTTCAATAAAGCTTTATGTCTATTATTGAGTCAATTTTGGTCATGTATGCTTTTCAAGAAGCAGATCATTCGCATTTTTCAAAAAGAATATTTCATTTAAAAATAACAATTATAAAAGATTACTATACGCACATTGATAGCTTTTATTTTTAAATATGAAATAATTAAAAAACATAGACATTATAAATAACACTTTAAACTCAAATAGTCTGACTCCAGAGCCCCTACCCTTAACCACTGCCCTTCCATGAAAATTAGAAGAATGATACACATAAGATAAGCAGGAGTTAATGGATATTTGGAAAGGCTAGCTGTTAATAGAATTTGGAGAGTGGGTTTTTAAAAAGAAAATAGTTCTAGGTTACAAATGTGCAATTCTTCACAAGCCTAAACTTTATTCCTCCATGGAAAATCCACTTCTAGAGCCAGGTAAAGTAAGTGTTACACAATGTAAAGTGTGATCAATTTGTGTCAAATGCTGCTGAGAGATCAGAAAAACAAGGACTGAGACATGCCATTGAACTTGGTAGGATGGAAGTCTATGTTGATCTTGTCAAGAGTAGCTTCCAGAAAGCAGAAGAAATGCAAATCTGACTGGAGAATTTGCTAGGGAGAGGGAGAGGTAAGTGAAAATAAATCTTGATTTTGTTTTAAAACTAGGAGAGAAATGAAACGAGGAAAGGGTAGATCAAGGACAGGTTTCTTGTTCTTAACTGAGTGCTCTTAGAGCTTGTTTTTTGTTGCAGAAATTGTGTAAAATCAGTTAGAAATTGATAAGATAGAAGAGTGTGGAGATTCAGACTTGGGTAACAGAAACAAAAGAGATCCAGTGCACTATTATTATTTTTAAAATTAACCTTTGAAGAAGGAATATTTCACCCATTTAACCAGAACAAAGGATACAAAAAGTAGATAAGTTGATAGGTCTGGTGGAGGGAAGATAAAGTAGTGCTTGTAATTACTTCTATTTTCTCTAATTGTTTTACAGGTTAATTTTATACATGTATGATTTTAAATCATCTAGAAATGTATTATGGTGCAAGTTAGGGCATCTAATATTATATTTTTGCAGGTAGATAATCACTCATTTTAGCATCATTCCCTGGTGCTTAGCCATACCACCTTTACCTTATAGAAAGCTCCTTAATCTTTCAAGGCTTGTTTCAAAGTTGTCTATTCTATTCTTCTAGTCTATTTATGGCAAACTACACTGCTTTAATTATTACAGACTTATAGTAAGTCTTGATAATTGATCAAACAAAATCTGGCTTATGGTTTTTCTACTGCCTTGTCTTGACTAGTCTTATTTTTAATCATCTAAATACTGTTTCTATCCATGTTTATATTTTTCCATTCTTAGTATTGTTTAACCATTTTTTTTTCTTTTTGATGAAACTTGTCAGGGGATTTTCCAATTGGTTACTTTTGCTTCCGGTTTTGAGTTTATTTTATTTTTAGTTTCCAATTATATTTAATAAGTATATGTTTTCCCTGTTGTTTCCTTTTTCATTAATATTTCCTTTAAAATTCTTTTTAAAAGTCCTTCCTTCTCAAGGTGAAATTTTTCAATGACATAAAAATCAAATTATAGATGACAGAAAATCAAATTATAAAAGTAAACATGATTCTATAACACTAATAAAAAAATATGTCAAGTGCAAATTTTTTTTCAAAATTCTCTTAGTAGCAAGCAGATTTTATCACATTGAATCATAATAGTCAATAAGTCTGTGATCAGTCTGCATGTAGGTGACTGTATGATTTAAAGAACAAAAACACAATCCTCTTCCAAAAATGTCTTCTCCAGGCACTCAAACTTGGCATTATGCGCCACTCCTATATGGATTAACATCCAACTATACAGTCTCTGGTAATCAAATTTTGGGTGTGGTTGGATCTCTCAAAAATGGTTCTCAAATTTAAGTATATTCCATAACAATGTCTGAGGAAGTTGATCCAAAGGCAGATTCAAAACGTCTAATATGCAACCTAAGAATCTCAAATTTTAACAAGCATTCCGGATGATTAAAATAACAGTCATTATAGAAATGCTACTACAATGATGAAAATTGAACCACTCATTTACCTGGAAGTGATCTCAGACCTCTCTCCCTATAAGCACTCCAGCCCTTAAGTTTCTGTTAGTTGATAATATAAGCAAAGGACAGAAAAAAAAAATCTCAGAGGAAAAAGATATTGGAGTGATAACACCTAGCAGGAAACAGTTTTGAGAATGTCAGACTTAGGACGGATGTGAGTTCATTGAATCTTGAACAGCGTTGTCCAATAGAATTTTCTACAATGGCAAAAATGTTCTATATGCACACTCTAATATAACACCCACTAGTCACATGTATCTATTGAGGACTTAAAATGTAACTAATTCAACTGAGTAATGGAATTTTAAATTTTATTTAATTTTAATTGAAATGCACATAGCCTCATATTACTAGTAGCTATGATATCAGACAGCACAGGTCTGGAGCTTTGCCTAAGGCTGGAATAGAGTCAGTTAAAAGAAACTTGGTACTAAATTAAATAATTTCAAATTCACAATTTTGCCAAAGGTCAAAATTGTTATTTGTTATTTAGGATCACAGTATCAGATCTTGATATTGTGCTAACAGTGAAAGTTGTAAAAATGTATTTTACTAATGGTTCCTCTATCATTCTGCCAGTCACATAAATTGTCTTCAATACAGTTACTGAGATGTATTTTCTAGAAATCTTGGTGACAGTTTAGCAAATGATAGACGGACAAAAAAATATTGGTGGTAAACATCCTCAGTGAACTCTTCAAAGTCTTTCAAGCTAAATTTTCAATAGACATTGGGAAATGTATCATGAATCCAGAAATTTGAAAAAGATTTTTTTACTGAGGAAGCTTTATTAGTCATAGTGGCTTACACAGAACACTGACCACATACCAAGGGTGTGTTAATGCTCTATATAAATTATTTAACTTAACCCAGGCAACACTATGAGGAACACATTGCTATCAATCACATTTAGAGATGGAAGACTCAAAGATCAGAGAAGTTAAGTTAACTGCCCAAAGCGATACAGCCCATCAAATTGAAACCATGATGAGAGCAAGGTCTGTTTTCCTCCAAAGACTTACACTGTGCTGCTTCTTTCTATTTAATATTAGGGCTACTGAGTCAGACCAAAATTTCCTCAGATTTTTAGTATTTTTACAAGTCAATCCCACTGTATGATAATTAGAATAATGTAAGTCAAAATACTAATAATTGTTCTTTAATACCAATATTTCCTCCTAAAGATGGCAGTTTCTACCACAAGGAGGCCCTTCAGTTCTACTGAACATGTAGACAACCCTGGGTTCGTGATAATGGGTCTGAGGTAGATTTGAGAGTTTGAGAGTTTGGGAGAAAAGCTGGAGTTTCTGAGAGCAATCCTGAGATAGAAACTGAGGAAGAGAGATGGGACTGGGAGGAAGGAAAGAAAAGGACCAGTGAGTTGTGTGAGGATAGGGTCAACATGGACTAGAAGGCTCGGGTATTCTCCTGTGGTGTAGTAGTCCAGGTTGGTTTAGGTATTCATTCATTCATTCATTCATGTGTTTGTTTGCTTGTTTATTTTTAGGCAGGGCCTCACCCTGTTGCTCAGGTTGGAGTATGATGGTGTGGCTTTTTCTCACTGCACCCGGGAACTCCTGTTCTCAAGAGATCCTCCAGTCTCAGCATCTCAAATTGCTGAGATTGCAGGCATGATCCACTGTGCCCCACCTCAGTCATATTTTTAAATCAAACATACCTAGTGCCCAATTTAATTGTTTTGCTGCCATATAAATCCTGCTTCCTTTTCACCTAACCCACTTTAAATTCTGTTGAATTTCACTAGTGGTGGGAGTTTCATTTATTTGGGGAAAAAAATGAGAAAATTCAGTTTTATCGAACAAAAAATGAAACTTGGAAATATTAAAAATACAAACCTTTCTTCCTGACCCAATTTCCACTTTAATAATATATATTATATTGTACTTTGAATTTTCTCAGGGCATAGAATTTAGGTTTCAAGTCTATCAAATTAATTAATTATATATTTATGGCTATGGTGAATGAAATTGTGCTTTTTATTTGGTTCTCTGCCTGTTGTTGGTGTATAAGAATGCAACTGTATTTTGCATGTTTACTTTGTACTCTGAGACTTTGCCAAAGTCCTTTATCAGTGCAAGCAGGTTTGTGACAGATTATCTTGGATTTTCAAGGTATGGGATCATATCATCCGCAAAGAGGGATAACTTGCTTTCTTTTCCTATTTGGATACCCCTGATTTCTTTCTCTTGCATTATTGCTCTAGCTAGGATTTCCAACATTATGTTGAACAGGAAGGAAGAGAGTGGGAAGCCTTGTCTTGTTCTGGTTTTCATGGGGAATGCTTCCAATTTCTGTCCATTTAGCAGTATGTTGGCTGTGGGCTTATCATAGATGGCTTTTACTAGTTTGAGGCATGTTTTCTCTATTCCTAGGTGTTCAAGGGTTTTTATCAAGAAGGAATGCTGGTTTTTATCGAAAACTTTTTCCGCCTTAATGATATAATCATGAGATTCTTGTTTTCATATCTGTTGATGTATTTAATTACATTTATGATCTTGCAGATGTTGAACCAGCTCGGCATCTCGGGGATGAGGCCTACTTGGTTATGGTAGATGATTTTTGAGATGTGTTGATGGATCTGATTTGCTAAAATCTTGTGGAGTATTTTTGCATCTATGTTCATCAGGGATATTGGTTCTCTTTCTTAGTTGGATCTTTACCCAGTTTGGGTATCAGTGTGATGTTAGCTTCATAAAATGATTTGGGGTATTTATCATTACCAACAGGATGAGATAGCTGCCTAATTGCTAACTCTAAACCTTCAAACAGATAGCTGCAGACTGGCAGTCTTTTCTCAAAAAGCATGAAATCTGAGTCAGAAGAAACCACAAAGGTGAGCTACTTCTCCCTTTTGATCCTTGAATTCCTCTAAAATTCCCAACCACATGAGGGTCTTTTGTTTGTTTGTTTATTTTTCTCTCTTAAAACTTTTCCAATGACAGAGAACTTAATAACTTATGAAGCAGCATATTTTGTCTAAGAAACTTAGCTTCTACTCATAATCATGGATTAATCTTTTGGAGTCATATTGAATGACTAAAATATCTGGTCTAGATGACTATCAATCTCTTGTGACTCTTTTCCTCTTCCATTCCAGGATACACAACCCCAATATCAGCGATCTTTTTTCTTAGGATATTTTGTGGAAACTTTAGTTATCCTGGTTGCTTTCCCTGGAATAATTTTCAATTTGTCTATAAATTTCAAAGTATGACACCCAGACTCAAATATAATTCCAGGAATGTGCTGACTAGCATAGTATAGATTCAGGTTACCACTTCCATCTCAATGGATGCATCAAGATGAGTATAATACAACCTACGCTTTAGTATAGTCTGTCTCTGACAGTAATATTAAATGGCTTAAGGGTAATATACATTTTTTTATGTTGCTACTTAACTCCCATTTTGAATATGTTATTCATTCATTCATTTTTTTACATTCTAGAAGAAGGACTTAACAGTATAATGACAAACACATGAACTTCAAAGTTAGAGAATTTTTTATTTGTATACAATCTCCACCATTTTAACTGTGTCCCTAAGAAATTTACTTAACTTTACTGAGACTCAGTTTCAGCATTTGTATAAGAGTTTGATAATACCTAGTTTAATTTCATTTTGAGGCTTAAATGAAATAATATATGTAAAACAACTAGTTTGATGTCAAAGTGTAGGTCTTTTTGTTTTTTTGTAGTATAACATGTTATTTATCTTGGCCCATGTTTTAACCCATCAACATTTGTCCACATCGATTTCATAATCCAGTGAATTAGCCGTTCTTCCCAGGGACTTAGCATCTACAAATTTTAGAGTGCTTTCAAAATATTCATTCAGTTTATTGATGAAAATGCTTACAGAACAAAACAAATAGTGATGCTTTTTAATAAGAAATTTACCGGGTTGATGTTCACCAGTCTTTCTACTGCTTTTAAAAAGTAAGTAAAATAAAACATCTGCAATTCAGTGAAGCACAAAGGTATTCTAATGTCCAAGGTGGTTATATAAACACTACATAGGTGTAGCATTAGGTAGAATCCAAATGCTTTCTAGATATTATCTCATTTGATGCTCACATCAACCCTTTGTAGTAGATTGTAAAGATATCTTCTCCATTTAACAGATGAGCTTTAAAAAGTTCACATAAATAATAAGTAGTGTACATCTTTTCCTCAATAATTGTCTTTATTTTAAATACCCATTCCAGAATATGAAAAGGTTTGTACTGTATTGCTTACACTTCCTTCACATAAAAAAATGGAATGAATTCATTCAACAAATATTTACTGAGCATCTACATATGCCTAACACTACCTTTGTCAAAGATTAAAGCAGTAAAGATCTGTCTGTGAATTCATGAATATTTTGATGGGAAAGAGCAATAAAAAGCAAACAAGTATATAATATGACAAGTGATGATATATACTATGAAGAAAAATCAAATAGGAATGGAACATGTGGTGACATGGGTGGTGGTCTTGTTGCTCTGTTAGGTAAGAGTGGTTGAGAGAACCCTTTCTGATACAAACTGCCGTCTGTGCAGAGACCTGAGGATGCTGGGTATTTGGGAAAACTGCATCCCAGTCAGTAGGATCAGCAATTTCACAGTCAGTGAAGTAGAAGTGTGTTTGGCTTGTTTGAGTAATAGTAAAAAGATCAGTGAGATTAGGAAAGAGCTGTGGTTGTGGCAGAAGATGGATAAGATAGGTGGGAAACCATATCATGCAGGGGCTTCTGAGGCATGAGAAGTGTGGATTTACTATTAAAGGGGCTGGAGCAGAGGAATGACATGATCTGACCTATATTCTAAAAGGATCCCTGGGGTTATTGTGCCCTGTGCAGACTGGAAGGAACAAGGGTGGGATAAGGGAGACCAGTGTATAGCTATTGCAATAATCCAGATGAAATATAAAGTTATTTAAACCAGAGTGCTGACGACAGATAAAAGTGATCTGTTTTTGATATTTTGAATGTAAAGCCTCAGGATTTGCTAATGATATTGCATATAAGGTACAAGTGAAGCAGTCAAAAATTATTTTGTCTTGAGTAAAAGGAAAAATGGAGTTGCCCTTGACTAAAGCTTAGAGTGTGAAAGAAATCACAGATTTTAATACTTAAAATTAGGAGTTTGTTTTGGACTTATTAAGTCTTAGATGCCCATTACATATATCTGCTTGTAGATTATGAGAAGGTCTCAGCATAGGAATCTGGAATTGAAGTCTAGAGAGGTGTGAGCTATAGGAAAAATAAAATTGAGATGTCCAGAGGACAATGATATTTAAGGTCATATGAGTGCATGCAGTCACCTAGTGAATGAGAGGAAATAGAGAAAAAAGTAGATGAAAGACTGAATATGCAACACTCTCACACAGTTAGGAAAATGAAGAACATTCAGATAGAGTGATAAAGTGGCCCCTGAGGTAGAAGGGAAGTTGAAGGCATTACAGATGATAAAAAGAGATTTCTCAATATTATTGACAGTAGTTCTGGATGGAAACTCAAACTATTTGAACTTATTTAAAATTGAATGCCTTCTTACAATTTGTTGCCGCTTTTAGAGTACTGAAACCAAAAACATTCTCGTGAGAGTTAGATTGGAATGTGTGTTTCACTGTTCAATCTTTCTCACCTAGAACATCTCTGGCTGTATTTAGCTTTGACCCTTCTTTAATTTCCAAATCTTGTATTTGTTAAAACCAAGTTCGTATTTGTCATCTCTGCCACCCATGTAGCAGAGCTAAACCTGTAATTCCCAGGAGACAAAGAATAGAAATAAAGATTCTAGTTCATAAGTTTACAAACAACCAATTGTGATGTTAAAAGCTAAATACATTTAGGCATGTGTAGTCACATTGCCTTATGTTTGTCAATCTCATTTTATATAACCCAGACCAACAAAACCAACAAGAGGGGAAACACACAGATATAAGGTCAATTCAAGGGTTCAACAAAGTGCTCAAAATGATAGAATCAGCAGATAAAATGCTTCACAGGTTGCTAAGATACCTTAATCTGGGCAAAGAATCAGAATTAAGTTTTTGTTAAGAGGTTTATCATTCCCTATCCTGATCCTTTGATACAGATAGTCTATAGGAATCTTAGCTTTGCAATTATATGGTTGGAGTAATTGGGGAAAAGTTAGAAAAAGGGTTTGAACAACAAAGATAATAGCTTAAGAATTTGAGAAGTCACTTGGGGAGAGTTGGGTCATCTTGAAATTGCTTTAGGCAAGTTTAAGCCATTTAGAAGATTTTCTTTTTGTAAAGAGGGGAGAAAAAAAACTAAGCAATGATATTCTTCTGTGTGGTTTTGCGCCTGATGGCCTAGTATGGTTGAGTAAAGCAATAATAAAATCCATTTAATTAGAAAAAGGGGCATTACTAGATCTTGTTTTTGTTTGACCTTTGTGAAAAATTATGTTTTTGCAGATTGTGCATACTGTTATTTATTACAAGCCATTTAATTTACTTTTTACTTGGTAAAGCAAAAAGATAGTATTTCAATCCTCAGCCATTCAAGGTAATGTCAATAGTTACCATATTGCAGATTTTGAAAAATGTTTGCAATTTTTTGTTTTTATATAAACCTATTAAAAGAGTTGTATAACAAAAAGCTCTCATATGCATTTAATTCTGATTCGATTATCCATAACTTGCCCCATTTGCTAATGTTATTTTCTTTCTCTTAATAGATAGAAGCAGATTGGTGTATATTTCTTTGTGAACCATTGAGAGAGAACTGAATATGTGGTAACATTTATCCCTGATACTTCAGTGTATGTGTTCTGGGAACAAGGACATTCTCATGCATAATCAAAGCAAAGTTATCAAAATCAAGACATTTAACTTTTACAATATTATTACCTAATCTACAGTCTATATTCAAAGTGTATCAATTCCGCCAATAATATACTATTTATAAAAATAATAAGTTTTTGCCATTCCAGGATTCATTGCAAGATGACACACCCCTTTTTAATCTCCCTTTTCTCTTTTTGATATTTTTTAATCTGAAATATTTTCTCTTTATTTGTCAGATATGACTTTGACATTTGAAAGTATATAGGCCATAGTTTCTATTAACAATAGAGAGATATATAAATATATTAAATATAAATGAATGTGTATGGGTATATTCTGGCTTTATCCACTGAGAGAGATGGGGAGTAATGACACCTCCCTAGCTATGTGCACATCTAGCACCCTGATCTTGGCTTCTAAATACCATTTCTCAATTAAAGAAACCTGGGTTCCTTGGAGAATTGTCTGATTACTGCAGTGGGTTTATATTCTGCTAGAAGCAAAAAAAAAAAAAATCATTAAATTATATAAGGTAATTATGGATTGGGAGAGGTGCTGTTATGAAATATGGGTGATACATTAAAAGAGAGGCCAACTTTTGTCATGATGACTGGGAAAGACTCTCTGAATAAGTTTCATTTAAGCAGAGACCCAGAGAAAGAAAAAGAATCAGCCATATGAAGAATCCAGGGAAAAGAATTATGCTTAAGGAGCAAAAAGATAAGAAACCCTGATGTTAAAAGGGTTTAGTTTGCTCACATATGGTAGCAAAGCTCTCTGACCAGAGCATAGTATTGTGTAATACTAGTGAGTGTGTTGGGGATGGTCAAGGAGTATGTGAGTGTGATATTACAGGAGGTTGGAAAGATAGGCATGGGCTAGTAAACCAAGCAATTTAGATTTTATTCTAGGGAAAATGGGAAAGCCTCAGGAAGATTTAACACAGGTGGTGACATGATCTGACTTATGTGTTAAAAAGATCGCTCTAGCTGCTTTGTGAAAAATAAATTAGAAGGGATTTGAGCATAGAAGTAGAGAGACCAGATAAAAGACTATTATGAAAGCTTAGGCAAGAAATAATGGTGGTCTGTACAAGGGTAGTGTCAGTAGAGATAAAAATACATGGATGGATTCAGATTACATTTTGGAGTTACAAACATAAGGATTAATGATAGAATAAATGTGTAATGTGGCTGAGAAGAAGGGAAAGCTAAAGGACAATATCCTGGTTTCTACTTTGGGATCATGCTTAGAGAAGAAAATCAAAAGCTTCATTTTGGGCATAATTATTTTGAAATGTGTTTTAGAAACCAAATGGAAATATTAAACAAATAGGACATGTACAAAAATATAAAGATCTTATGATATTTTATTATCTTTTTATGAGATTAAGATAAAAGGCTTAAATGAGAGCATCTGCATCATTTCATCAAAAATGAAAAGTTAAAGAAAGTCTTAGATTTTCCAGAAATTTAAATAGCACTATGTGTGATTAGAAAAAAGTGAAATATTGAGATTATTTACTGTGATTTGAGGGAAATATTACAAGAAAAATTAATTTTCTAAGGTAGTTCAAAGAACTACAAATTGAATAAAGGGGAATATAAGCTAAATAACAGAAATAATTGTCTGAGCAAGAGTAATTCAAATCAGGATGTCTTTTAAGGACTTATGAAAGCTCCTTCAACTGAGACATTAAAATGAGACTACATAAAACCTAGGTTAAAAAAAAGAAAAATGTATTATAAAGAAGATGGAATAAATGTTCTAATAATATTTTTAAAGTATTATTAGTGTTTATAAAGCCAAACCCAGTAAGTTAAATGTTCTTCCTTTTTCAGAGTGTTTTTTGTGTGATTTCTTACAATTGGGTGAAGGTGAAGTTAAACGGGCCAGTGTAATTTTTTTAAATGATATTTCTGGAAGTTTTTGTAATACTTAGTAGAAAATATTAAGGAGCATGTCTCATACAAAATGAGGATGTGCCAAAGAGAAGGCAAGATAATATTGGATTATCAATTTCAGGGGAGGGAAAGAATATTTGTCTCTACTTGAATGAAGGAAAAACAGATTTTAGAAGAGCATAATATAACATTGAGCTGAAAAGATATAGTTGTTGTGAATAAATGAATGTGATCTTAGCTGCAAAGAATTTTTATTTCAAAACAAATTTCACAGTGTATGTAAATATAATTTCCTTTTTAACACTGACACATTATTTCCATTCTTCAAGTGAGATCTAGAAGTTGTATGTATTTATTTATTTTCCATTAAGAATTCTACTTTTATAAAAAAATTATCTTGGGAAAATTATATTATTGATACAGAGAATTGCCAATCTTTGTTTATTATACATTAAAAATATTTGTTAGTGAAAATTGTTTTAATATACCATTTCTAGGAAGACAGTTATTTCAATTAAAAATAAATGCATTATTATTTATGTATCAATTTCTCAATTTGTTTTCAAAAAGGATTTGAAACAGAAGGTAGCATTATCAATCTGGGAAACAAAGCATCTCTGCCACTATATAGCATTCTGCCTTAGTAAAAGAAGAGATTTGAGAGCTGTTTAAATACCATGAAGAGAAGCATGAGAAAAATCAATGCTGAAGTGAGTAATTGAATGATGTTTGCAGGAGCTGAGTAGGTCATCATTAGGCATGACACGATTATGACGAAATTCCTAGAGTTATTCAACCTAATGTACATGATATCTAGTAAGACTAGAAACTGCATTTGCTGTTGATTTACATAGTGCTTTAAAGAATTAAAATGTAGTCATCAGGCTGATATGAAGTAGAGGGAGATAAAATAATCAAACAGTAAGATAATCCAGTGACAACGGTGACCTTGCAATTATATTATTTTTTTGAGAACTTCAGAAAATGCTTTATCACTCAAATTATGACCACATACCTTATAAAATAGAACAAAAACCAAAGACTCATGCAGCCAACAATGACACTTGAGAGACTTTCCATGTCACCTTCTCTTGGTAGAAGTTTCTACATGGAGAGTTAAATAGCCAATCTTATTTATTGTATGATAATTGTTGTGGCATCCCAAATGAGTATCTTATTATTTATTACACTTTTTATCATATAACCAAAGCAGAGACTTCCACTTCAGGCACTTCATCATGCAAAACCTCCCTGAGAATAGACTGTTGCTCTTTCCTCCTTTCTTAGTCATATTGTTCCATCCAGACAAGGAAAAGAAAAGCAATGTCGTAGGGGAATACTGTTCGGTTCTATTCTGGTCATATTATGTCGCTTGCTTCAAGCCACATCTTCTTAGGAATAGATTCTATTAAAAAAAAAAAAAGGAGAAAAAAAGAAAAAAATTGTAAGGGTTACATTTCTATTTATACAAATCTCATACTCCCCTTTAAGACAAATGAATCCATTGATTAATGGCAATAATAATTCGGGAAAATATTGTGTGGTGCCAAAATGTATCTGTCTACAACTCTTACTAATTATTCCTTTTGCTTCCTTAGCACACTATGGGGAATATG
Organism: Carlito syrichta; assembly: GCF_000164805.1. NCBI lineage: Eukaryota > Metazoa > Chordata > Mammalia > Primates > Tarsiidae > Carlito > Carlito syrichta. The sequence goes on along the minus strand of NW_007254146.1, from coordinate 483,975 downwards.
CCTAGTTTATTCTCTAGAAGCAATTCTTTATATACTTGAAGAGAATTATTACATCCCCAGCTTTCACTCTCTTAGACAAAATAGTTTAATCTCTGACAACCAATGGAATGTTGATTCTATAACTCCCACCTATCCTAGTATTCTCTCCTTATATCCTCTTTGCTCTAAATATGTGATGACAAGAACTGAAAACCATATGCCAAATGCCCCCCCCCCCCCGCAGGATATCGTCTTCTTATCTTTAGGCACTCTGCTCTTATTAGTATTATACTAGCTGTAACAAAACTAAAGTGCAAAATCGGGCCCCCTAATTTCATTGTTGAGTTATTGGATTGATACTAACAAAAACATGCAATTATTTTTTTTAATGACATTTTGCGTGTAAATATTCTACAATATTTCAATATCCCTATTTTAAAATTACATTGTGGACTTTGCATTTAACCCTGAAAATAGTTGGGTAATTTTTAAAATTCTAATTTGGTCTTTAACCATATTTTCACACACTTTCTTGCTCTCTCTCATTCTCACTCTGGTTCTCTATCTCTATCACTGCCTCTGTCTCTATCTCTGTCTCTCTGTCTTCATCTCTCTCAGTCTGGGGTCATCAGTAAATCTGAAAAAATAGACCTTCATTGTTTCTGTAGTGCGACCAAGAAGAAGATGAGAGGTATAGAGCCTGCCTCTGGAGACATTCCCAGGAATGTTTGGCTATATCAGGGTGTTCCAAGTTAAAACGATCAGTCAGCCAGCATCTTCTTTTCTGCAGCACTGTAAGTGTATTATTAAGCAAATACTAACATTCAGTTACATTTTCTGTATAAGGAACAATTAGCTTGCCATAAGTAGGAGAATAAATGTATCTCTCCAATACCACGTACTCAATCATTTTAATCAGGACCTACATTTTTAGGACCAGATCTATCTGAGGTGTCTAGTCCATCTTTTCTCTGAACTCTGCATTTAAGTAATATTAGACAGACAGACCTAAAATAAATTATTATGGACGTGAACTTACAGCAATAAAAATGAAAATAAAATCCTAAAACACTAGTACTGCTTATCTCTTAAATTCTGCTTTAAGAAGAATCACAACTTGGAATGGTAAGTTATAGAAAGTGTGAGCAAAATTGTTGCCACCTGATAAAAAATGTATTTCTAAGTAAAGAAACTTCTAGAAGACTTTTGAAAATTTAGAAAAGAGGTTGCCTAAGTCAGAAAAAAGGAACTTCTCTTTGAAATTGGCTTGAATTATAAATGCTATTCTAACAATAGAGTATAGTTTTTTTATAGCACATGATACCTTAAAATGGAAATCTGGACATCACAATTCTGTTTCCTATTCAATATTATTTTCTACTGGGCCCTGACCAAAAAATCATGCTGTTTAAACATAGTTAACTTATTTCTGCCTACGCCAAGGTCTGTTAGGGTAATTAATGGCAGCAGACAGATTAACTAGAGCAGAAAATAATATAAAAAGCATATTTTGTTTATTTTTATTATACACTTGAAAAGTATACATTTTAATAACTTATATTTTTAAGTTATCCACAATTAATAGAATTTTGGAATACTATTTTTATATTCCAAAATACCATTCCTGTTGAAAACACTAAGCAAATTCAACATTAAGACAAATAAATTAAATAATATGCCATCTAAAATATTTTATCATTCATTATTTGAGCAGTTATAGTACAATCACCAGAGAGAAATATGTAGTTGCAACCATCCACTGTATTTTCAAGATACTCAGCAACCACAAAATGACTTTCACATCAAGACCATAATGAGAAAAAAGATTCCAGAATAATTTCCTACTTCTTGAATTGAATGTGAATGAACAGAGAAGGCAGATCATTTCTAAAAACAACTTTTCATCCAATGAACTGAATCCTTACAATCTTTGTATTAGGAGTCAACATTTGAAAAAGTATGCAATCATTTTGACATGTACAGACAATATTTATTTTAAATATTGTCCATTTCTTTCAGACAACCACAACTCTTTAATATTTTATAGATTGAGTAACAATAGCAACCTTCCCAAATAAACAATTGAAACTTATATATTTTCTGATTAACTTGTTTCTAGAGAAATGGTGAGATTATCATCCTGTTACCTTCCAGAAGGTCATATATAATTATAGCTATTAGCTCAGTGACCATCCACCAATATCTTTTTTGTATTAACCCTTCCACCAGCTCAGTTAAGAAATTTCCTTCTTTTGTTCTTCAAAATATTAGCATTGAACTTAGCATCTTGTGTTCTGATTAGTTGCAAACATGGCTGTCTTTCCTAATAAATTGGAATCAAGTTACTTATATTCTGACTAAGGGCATGTAATTTAACTTCTTTAAGCTTCACTTTCCTATTTATAATGAGGGGATAATAATTGAAAACACTTCATAGTGATAAAGTGAGTATTGAATCAAACGGTGGATGTACAATGCTTATAATAGTGCCTGACATACAGTAAGTACTCAATATCTATTCATCATTACACTAATACCTACCAATACCTACCATGACTTACAGATAGTAAACAGTCAACAAACTAAAATTCAAGCCTTTCTTAATTTTTTCTCTATATCCTTTTGGTATTTATGTACTCAGTTACTACTTAGTATATGGTATTTGTTTGTATTACTTTATGTTAGAGTTCTCTAATATATCAGCGTCCTCCTGTGTGTTCTTTATTTTTTTATTTTTGTGTGTGTGTGTTTTTTTTATCAATATTTTTTATTATGATGTTGTGGGGTACAGTTAAGGGTTAGGTATACAATTACATTTCATTCAGGCACCCTGTTGATAAGAGGTGTTTCCCTGTCCCCAGACAGATTTTTGCTACTATTAATCCTACCCCCCCCATAGTTTCCCAGTACCATCAGTCATTTTCTCATAGTATTACATTGGATGTTCAAGGTCCATTATATGAGTGAGAACATGTGATACTCGGATCTTTGTTTCTGTGAGAGGTCACTCAGTATTATAGACTCTAGTTCCATCCAGGTTGCTGCGAAATTCATCATTTTGTTCTTTTTATGGCTGCATAGTATTCCATCGTGTATATGTATCACATTTTGTAAATCCAGTCCTCTTCTGATGGACAACATGGTTGGTCCCAGGTTCTTGCTATTGTGAACAATGCTGTGATAAACATACATGTGCAGGTATCTTTTTTATACAGTGATCTGCATTCTTCAGGGTATATTCCCAGTAGGGGGATTGCAGGTCATATGGGAGATCGATATTTAGAGCTTTTAGGAATCACCACACTGCTTTCCACAGAGGTTGCACTAGTTTACACTCCCACCAACAGTGTAGACGTGTTCCTTTTTTGCCACACCCTCTCCAGCAGCTGTTATTTTTTGAGTTGTTGATAATTGCCATTCTGACTGGAGTTAGGTGTCTCTTTATTTTTTTAAAAAAGTTATATGGTAAAAATAAGTTTAGAAAATTCAGGACAAATTATAACATTTTCAATTTCATTAATATGTTAATGTCCATTATAAATCTCCAACAGCAGTTATGAAGCTTTTCTAATACCTACTTAATTATACAACCAACCCCCATATTCATGACCTTCCTTTAATACAGTTTTTTCCAATATTGCCCTATAATTATTACCTGCTTGCTTAGTTTTTAATATCTTAAGGCATTAGTTGCATGTAGATTTATCAAAGGAAGTGATTGGCTCTCCAACTGCTTTTATATCTTTTCCCAGCACACTATTTGGGGTTGGTGAGACTTGGGGATTTTATCTTTAGACACCAACCTGGTTTACATATTTAGTGTTGACTGACGAAGCTACCTTCTTCTTACCTTCTTCTCAAATCCAGCAGTGTGGAATTCCCTTAACTATAGGACCTCTGGTATTTTTTGCAATCTTTCTAAATATGTGTGTGGCTGTCTGGCATTGAGTTGAATAGAAAGCAGAAATACCTGTCCATGAAAAAAATCACTGCTACTCTCCTGCTCATACTTTCCCACTCTCCATTCCAGAAGTGTAGGCTACCATTTGAGTTGACAATTTGAGTACCAGATATAGTGTAAGTATTTTAACCTGACAGAAATTCCATGAGACTTCCTCCAGAAACTTCTAAGTAGGTGATCATCCATTAGAGGTGGAATTTTCTACCCGAGTCAGGTCATTGCCTGATCTCACTAGAGATTTAAGTGGCCCCAAGAGATAGCAAAACCTCAATCCCTTAAAGTCTCCGGAAGAACAGATTTGTGAAGAACCTGAGTGAACTCCAGTCTACAAAAATACTCTTGAGTCACATTTTTTAAAAGACCTGTAAAATAGGCTTTTTGCATATTAGGACAATAGTAAATCTATTGACAAAAGTAGTATATGAGAATACATTTAAAGGAAAATCACTGGATCTCTATTTGTTATTAGAGTATTTCATAATAAAATGATTATTTGTATTACAATTAATTTATTAATATAACTGTGTGTGTATATATATATATATATATATATATACCTGTGTGTGTGTATGTGTGTGTGTGTGTGTGGGTGTGTGTGTGTATAATTTTTCTTTTCTTTTTCTCCCTAAAGACTCAATGAACACCTTACACTTCTTTTCTTAAATGATGAGAAAACATTTGGGAACCTTCTAGAAAAGGCATTTTAGTTCACATTTCTCCCTCAAATTACTCATAATTTCATGTACACACTTGGAAACTATAATTTAGAGTAAAGTGAAAACACATACACACACACACATACACACACACACACATATATATATACCTGTGTGTGTATATATACCTGTGCGTGTATATATATATATATATATATATATATATATATGTCTTGTGTTTACATATAACTACTATAGAGAGAATACCTTGAAGAAGAATCTTCAAATAAATAACACTGATTCCTAAGAATTTGTTAGTAAATGTTTTTAAAAGGACTAAGTATGTATATAAGGGAGATAAAGAGATTCTGCCTTAACAACATCTCTATGTTTTATTTGAAATATAAATGCAAAAATAACTAGTTTCACATTCAAACTAAAGAATTAACTTGGTCTTCATATTAAACATATGATATTCCTGGGTAAGTTCAATAGAGTTTGTTGCCCATTAGCCTTTTTCCATTTCTGTCAGCTTCATGTCCTATTGAATCCAGCAACTATTTTAGGCCTTGATGATCTGTAAGGCTAGGTGCTCAGCAAAAAGAAGCACAAGTCTGAAGAGAGAACAACCGCCCTTTAATCTGTGGGACAAACATAGTAATTTAAGATGAGGTTTGAAGGGACAGAGGAAGTTTGCTTGAGGTGTTTTTGTCTGAAGAGTTGTCTTTGCACACAATGCCACACACACTTCAGTGAATATTTTGGAGTGAAATATCTCATGCTTTCACTATTTCATTCATTTCCATCAGAGACAAACAGGCCCTTAAACACTGTACCTTAAAGACTCTTTAACTTAACTACATATAAAGACTTTATCTATTGTGTAGAGTGGTAGCATCTTTGCTGACTAATACATGCAGCTTTCATGCAGTGCTAAAGTTTAAATACTATATCAAGAAAAGTTGCTCTATTTTTAGGAATTGCTCTTTTTAAAAAAAAAAAAAAGAAAAATAACACCCTTCCTTCAGAAGTCTCCTCTTTAAAATAGAGCCTGCAAGCCAATGGCAGCAATACTTTCTTTTAAGGAGCTTTGTACAGGGTGTGTCTGTTTGAAGACGATGTCATCTCAGCTCAAGGACCTTGTATGTTTGTGGCCCAGCAATGAGCACCATGCACCATCGCTACACATTAGTTACTGCTCAATTTATTTACAACCTAATTGTAAGGAGGAAAATTAGCGTAGATTCAGCACTTTACTCTAAATTATAGTTTCCAAGTATGTACGTGAAATTATGAGTAATATGAGGGAAAAATGTGAACTAAAATGCCTTTTCTAGAAGGTTCCCAAATGGTTTCTCATCATTTAAGAAAGAAATATAAGGTGTTCGTTGAGCCTTTAAGGAGAAAAAGAAAAGAAATAATATGAACGTTCACTGCTGGGAGTTGCTGTGGGAGCACCTTCTTTTTTATTTCATAGAGGAGCAAATAGTCACATTAAGTACTCATTAATAGCCAGGAAACAAATCAATCTTTCCCTTAGGCAACCTTAAGAAATGTACTCATCTTTATTAGAAAAAGTTTTCATTAAGTAATATTGTAAGAATCAGAACGAGCTTAAATATATTTCTCTCCTCAATGCTAATTTGGTACACAAATCTATCATTATGATTCATTTAGACTAATATATTATAACAATTAAAATTTAAAATAAATCTTTCCCACATTCAAAAGTCTCCCTTCTTTCTTTTTTTTTAAATTGGACTTACTTGTAAGTTTTTCCTTTTGCTTTGGAATGCCTCAGAATCTTAGAGAAACTGAAGCAGTAAGAAAATATTTATAAATGTATGTGCACATCTAAAACCTAAAGAAAATATATATAGTATTATATATGTATAATGCTCTACATTTAAATGCAAAGTAAGATATTCTTTTGATAAAATTATTATTCTAAACCATGTTGGCTTTTTTCTTTTCTATTTTACTTTTTATGTTGTAATACTGTAAAACTTTGCATGAAAGTAGCAAGAATAGCACCTTACTCTCATTAGCTTACTCATCTTTGTTGGTTGCCAAATCTTTGGCCCCTCCCCCCTACTCCCACCCCCAATACACTGGCTTCACTCACTGAATCCTTGGCCCAGGGCAAGGGGAAGCAGAAAGGACCAGATTAACTTTTTAAAACATCATGTGTATTATATTGAAGAATGCCTGGAGTTTCTAGATATGTGCTTCTGCTTCAAGAGAAGATTGTACATTTCTCCTTTCTTGGTAAAGTTCTAAGAAAAAAAGTCCACCTAGGATTTCATACAGATTACTAGCTCTACTTTTTTTTCCAAACAAAACACCATGGAGTTTGTGAAGTTTTAAATTTCATGACAAATTCTGTTTTTAGTCTTCTCTCACAATCAGCGACTATAGCAAACACTGAGTGGAGGTGAGAAACATGATGGAAAATAAGGAAAAATCAATTTTATCTCCTGCAATTACAGGAAATAAACTCTATGAAATATTCTGCTTTATTGAATTGAATCTGAATCATCAAATGAAAGATATTTTATCTCTCTGACTTATTCATAGAATGTGTTTTATTACATTATACAGTAAACTAAAAGGTACTGGATGAGTCATTTACTCACCAGGGCTCATTTAGTAAAAGACCACCTCTATAGCTCTATATGATATGATAGAGACTTAGAAAATAATAAATTTTATCGCTATTATCAGTATGACTCATAATGCCCCCTTTTGTTAGGGGCAGCTATTTCATAGAAAAAATGTAAGAAACCAGTGACCTAAGAGCTAAATAATTTGCCTAATGTCTCAGGCAAGACTGAGCCACAGAAGATCAAGGTCTCCTGGCTCTTTATCTGGTACATAAACCAGTGTAACACATTGCTCTCATAAATGCATGTAACTGATAAGAGACCCCCCACTCCTCTCTCGCACACAGAAAGACACCAGTTATGTGACTTTCTGGGTGAAAAATAACTTTAGGCTACAGGCATTTTCCTTGCCCTCCTATGCTAAAAGGGCACATTTGAAGCAAGTAAGACACCTTAGCATCCAGAGAGACTTTGCTAAAAAGTAGAGAAAAAGGCAGGGCTTGGTGGCTCAGCCTGTAATCCCAGCACTTTGGGAGGCTGAGGTGAGTGAATTGTCTGAGCCCACAGGTTCGAGACCCGCCTGGGCAACTTGGCGAGACCTCATCTCTACAATAAATCAAAAAATTAGCCGGGCGTGGTAGTGCGCGCCTGTAGTTCCAGCTACTCGAAGGGCTGAGGTGGAAGGATCGCCGGAGCCCAGCAGATCGAGGCTGCGGTTACCAGGAGCGGCCACTGCACTCCAGTCTGGGTGACAGAGTGAGACTCTAACTCAAAAAAAAAAAAGAAAAAGTAGAGAAAAAGACTACCTGCCTTAATATGTGTTCTTGAAGAGGGAGGGATGAAGTAGATTGTTCGTTTACTCAGAAACTGTATCCCAAATGTAAGGAGTGATGTTTATCCCCAAATAAAGTCATCTGATAAACACATGTGCTTGTAAAACAACTCACTCCAAACCATGTACTGAAGTGAAAAGAAGGTTGAAGATGTATTTTATTTGATGAACCATATACAAATCTTAGTATATGTTCACAACCTCATTAAATATATGGCAACCCTTTGAAACAAACCAAACATGATCACAAACTTCCTCAGTCTATTTTGGAAACTAGAACTACTGGGAAACTTAAGCTTCGGGCCACAGACCAACCACAAGAGCCACAAGTATGGCTAAGTGGATAAATTTGTAAATGCATAGTACACGGCCTGTCATGTTTTTTTTTTTTTTTTGTGAAGCTGGAGGCAGAGCAGTGAGTAGTTACTTGGAGAAGTACTGCATGTGGCCAGCTATGGCATATTTGAAAAGTTGAAGCTATAAAATTGTCACAGCTTCTTGTTCTACTACCTAATCCCACTTGTAGCTAAAGATGGCCAATATAATATTCTGTTGGTTAGGTGGATACATAACACATGGATAATTAGATATACAAATTTCTAAATAGTACATTCATTCTTTACCTGCACCAATAACGCCCTAGCATTGAACAAAATTTCAGAGCATATTTTACTTAACTAGTGTCTGAGGATCGCTGTGAGTATATGGATATATTCTCATGGATTCAAGTAGTCTCTTAATGTTTTCAAAAATGTTAGATTTTCATTGCTCTGATAACCTTTAAAAACAATACAGAATATTCTGGATCATCTGGAGGATCCCAAACTGCCATTTGATTTGTTCTTACAAATTGATGCCACATGGTATTTCTAAAGAGAAAAAAGAAATGGCTTTAATATATAAACCATGCATTCACCCCCAAATGAAGGCCAAATGCTGTCATGATTTACTATACAAAAGAAGTTTTCACAGCAGTTCCCAAAGGGCAAACAGAGGTGAACTGAATCATCACATAACACAGGGTAATGCAGACCTAGCAGCCCCTGCCATAGAAAAGGCAGCTTTTTGTGGCAGGGTCTTTGGCTTCCATTCCTGCAGCATACTTGGAACATACACTAAGGGTGGAGGGAATCCAGAGATAATCAGCATCAGGCATCTTGTAGGACATGTTTTGCAGAAGGCTTTAGCAGAACACATCTTCATGTAATGGGGGCTTAAGGAGAACCTCAACTTTAAATCCAGTACAAAGTTGTACTATAGAACATTTGGGTAGACATCACGAAAATGAAAGAAATATTATTGACAGAGTCTTTGTAATGCAAATTAGATCTCTCCATTTAAAAGTTCAATGTGTAGCAATTACAGATAGAAAGACCGAGAACTTTCTGAAAGCTTGTATTCCATTTTATTCCTCTCAATAAAGAAATGTTGAACACCAGTTGTGCAAAGATTAGTGAAACATGGTCTCTACCCTGAGGGTACATAAATCTTAAGGCGGGTGATACACACCTAAAGATAGAAGTCTAGTCTAATTTGGGTGCTATGGAAGAAAGAGAGGAACGTTTCTCCAGCTGGATACAAAACCAAGACCAAATAGTCATGAACCAAAGATGGTCTATGTGGAGCAGATGAGAATGTGAAATAGCAGTGGAGTCACAGAATCCAAGTGATGAGAGAAGAATATCCGACTGAAATCCACAGTAGAGACATGATTCTAGAATAAGGTATTAATCAGTCCTTCTGTTAAACATGAGTGCACACTGTGCAGTTGTCATCTTAGATCCCTGCACATTCTTAGTACATTCAGAGTCTGAACTGCATTCTTTCCAATTCATTGTGTAATTCTTCTTAGAAAGTCATAAAGTGTATCCATAACTTTTTGTAAGTAGTGACAAATAATTCTAGTATTCTGCATTTTTTCTAGTTATCTCAAAAGACATTACAAAATCCTAAACACAATTTTCATTCTTTTAGACTCTAAAAAAGAAAAGATGTTTGTATGAGAAAATTTATCATTCATCCAATGTATGCCTTGTGTCTTTAAAAGGCAGGGGGAGTGGTTCCTTATTAAGTTAGCTCAAGCATCGGAATAGGGTCAGGTGCGGTGTCTCACACCAATAATCCTAGCACTTTGGGAGGCCCAGGCAGGAGAATTGTTTGGGCCCAGGAATTCAAGACTTGCCTAGGCAACACAGTGAGACATCATCTCTACAAAAGATCAAAAAATTAGCTGGACATAGTGGCGTGTGCCCGTAGTCCCAGCTGCTAGGGAGGCTGAGGTGAAAAAAAAATTGCCTGAATCCAGGAGTTGAGGCTGTGATGAGTCGTGAGTGTGCCACTGCATTCCAACCTGGAAACAGTGAGATTCCATCTGAACAGCTTGGAATGCAATTGTGCTAAAACTGTGAGAGCTATGTAGCTTGGTTAGCTATTGGCATATCCCAGACAACCAGATATATTTCTAAGAAGCCCTATTTAAGGTTTTCATTTTCATGTAAGTGTAACTTATAAGGAACAAGAGCTAAAGTGTCTTCCACCTCTGTTGCTTTGAGGTTGTCACAAATCAGTCTGGAAAGCTGAGTCCAATGGGTCCAGAATTCCTTGTAGTTGGACACTTAACATCCTTCAGACTGAACCTACAGATCAGGAAAGCAAGTTGCAGCACAAAACTGAAATGCTACAAGCTTCAAAGTGAATTCTAAGTAATGGGATCTTGAGCTGGAAGTACTCTAAGAATCTGATGAAGTTCAATAGCTAAGTGTCTGACATCAGGTTCAATAAATGGGAAACTTTGAATTTATTAGTAATAGTAACTATTCTCCCCAGCGCTGCCCGAACTCATGGGATTCTACTGTCATTTAGACACAGAGAATCTTGTAATAGAGATCCAGAGAAGAAGATAAATGCATAACATAAAAAGATCAGTCCTAATTGCAGTTTATGTTGGTGTTGGGCAGGAATTGTGCCTTCTGGAAGGTTATGCAAACCAAATTCTGGACCCTTGGAGAGTGTTCTGCTTTATTTACTGTTCTGCAATATTGCCTGCCTTTTCCCAGTGTTCTTTGTGGTTAAGACATATTTTGTGCTGGTCCCTTTTTTTGCAGCATATTTGCTGATTTCAGTGAAAAATGAATGGTTGGCAATTTATTCATGTATATAGTTTTCTGTTTCTTTTGGTATTCTTTAAAAATAAAATCTTATAACTTCATCCCCCCAGGTAGTGATAGAAGCCAGGCAAAAATTATTTAAAGGAAAAAATGGGATTAATATTTCAGTTTGTCAAAAGCAGAGGGAACTTGAGCAGTATAAAGGGGTCATGAATTCACAGGTACTATCATCTATAGTGTTTTATATTCATTTAGATCTAAAAAAAGACTTAGAATTCAGTTTTTCACTTTGAAATAAATATGTAACTACTATAAAGTAAATTGTTCTAAGCAAAATTAAATATTATCTATCAGGTTTTTACTTTCTTTGTATTTCATTCATCTCACCTCTTTCTTGAAATCTCATTTCATGAGCATGTTTTATTAATGATCTATTAATAAGCATTCACTTAAAACATGACTGATTAAAAAGTAGAACTGATTTTAAATAAGTGTTCTGAAAATGTTTCATTTATTGAATTCATTGAGGTTTAACGTCTCATTTGTATAGCTAGAGGGTAAATTACAGATACTCATGCTTGTTTTATCATTATAATGAAAGCAGTACTCATATTTGCAACACTAATTAGAATTTTACTCTGATCCACATAAATGCAGCCTCTCCCCCAAATAGATTATTTTCAAATCTTTACATAAAATTTACTAGATATGCGTGTGATAATGAAAGTATCTATCTTTAGTGCAACATAATCAAGGTTAAGAGAAAGTAAAGATTAGATTCAAATTTTTTAATACTGCAGGGTATACATTTTTAGTACCCTACAGAGAAAATTAGTCATACGACTCCCATTAACTTTAATGGAACCTATATGGACAAATTGTATGCTGAAATTCATAGGAAGTTAACGTCAATAGAGTTTACTAATTCCATTTTTTTCTCTTTGGATCTTTAGTTTGAGCTACTTTTACTTTTTCACAATCTAGTAGGAAGACAGGTCAATAAAAATGCTTAACATAAGTGCTTTTCAAGTTTCGTAAGCCCACATTTTCTATACAACTGCCAAAAAGTTAGAAATCTGTAAGCAATGCTATAGCATTTGTGATTCAATTAACAAGTAAATTTACTAAATGGTTTTAAAATATGAATATCATAAATATTCTTTAAATATAAGTATTTATATAGCATTTCTTATTCAGTAGAGTGTTTGTATGTTTCACATTCCTATTTGCAACTACAATAGCAAAATCAAAAACTTCAAAAATATTTTCAAAATAATAAATGTTGAAGTTAAATATCTTTGTACTGCCACATTTAGGTGTTTACATTTGAAATAAAATGTGTTTGGAATTCTATATGTCAGTCTTATTGAAGTACTATATATCACACTTAGGCTTTGTTGAAAAATGAAACAGATAAACAATTAAAAATTAAAACATCCTCACAAGGAACAAAAGGAACCTAAATGTTCTTCACCACTATTACTAATATCTTTCTACAATTGTGACTTTAATCACCCAATGATGTGGTGAAGTTATAATCAGTTAACAAATCCAGTCAAAATTGTTTGAACTTATATTCACCACACAGAAAAAAAGAGATAATAAATAAAGATTCTTCTAATGCCAACTCATCCAAGATGTTCATACAGTTATAAAACTTCTCTGTTCAACCTCTTTAATATTCCCTTTTACTCTTTAAAGTTAAAAGTAAAGAGACATTTACCAGTAGATCTATCATACATTAATATCATTGGTCAGTTTCCCTCTAAAGGTATCCACATATTTATGAAACAGGTTAATATTTGCCATGTTTTATACCATACATGGTACATGCTTGTCAGTTCCCAAAAATGCTCACTTTCTTTGGGGTTTTTTAGTCTCTGGCTGTTATGATTTGAATGTGTCCGACCCACAATTCAAGTACTGAAAGGTAATCACCAGTGCAACACTATCAAGAGCAGGTGATGAAGTCAAAAGGGTGGAATTCTCTTGAATGAGATTTAGTGGACTCGTAAAAAGGCTTGTTGAAAAGAGTTCATCCCTACTGCCCTTCCTCCTCCTGCTATGTGAGAACATGTGTTTCTCTCCTCTGGAAAACACACACAACATTCAAGACACCATCTTGGAAGATAAGCCTGGATTCTCACCAGGTAATAAAGGTACTAGCACACTGATCTTGAATTTTCCAGTCTCTAAAACTGTGAGAAATAAATTTCTGAGTTTTTTTTAAATGAAATTATCTAGTTTTTGAGATTTTGTTATAGCAACACAAACAGACGAATACACTGACTTTTGCAGTTTTCAGTCTTTTGCATTTGTCCTCGAGTCACCAGAGAAGTTCAAAGACTAAAATCCTAAGACCACGTGAAAACAACAATTTCAGAAAAGGTTTGTGATTGAAAATTTTTCTTCTGAACAAAGTGATTGTCACTCCATGATTATTTCTTATTCTGTGTGATTTTTCTGTGTGCAGAACCAAAAAAAAAATCTGAAAGATAAGTTGGTGTAAAATTAGCTGCTTATAATTCTGTAAAATTACAGTCTTGTCTCCCATGTCAGACAGTAAAATTGATTCCTCTAATTAGCAAGAGGAAAGTTCAGTGCTTTTGTTTTTTTATTTTTTCTTAATGCATAGTTTATATATGGCCCATTTATTAATAGCTATGAAGTATTCTATCTGGAAATCTCTCAAAAGAACAGAATATACAAAATCAAACGAACATTTTCATAAGGCAGATATGATTTTTACATTAAAAAACTTGTCCTAGTTTATTCTTTCTGAAAGTATTGGATAAAATCCAGCAGAAATCATTCAATTATTAAAATAACCATATTTATCAAATTAAACAAGAATTTTAACACTTTTCTGATTTCTAATAAATCTCAAAGGAAATTAAAAATAATGACATATTCTAGAAAAGGAAATGTTTCAATAAAGCATCATTTCTGTTAGTTCCTTGAAAGCAGAGAATGTTTATAATTCACCTTGGGTGTATTTCCCTGGCTTAACCCAATGACATACTACATTGTAAAGATAAAAAAATTTATAATCATTAATAATTATGAAGTAATTAATATTTGTGAGGCAATGTTCTGAACATTTTGTATATATTATGTCATTTAACTTTTTCATTATTCTAACAATTTTGGAATGTTATCATTTCATGTTACCAAAAAAAAGATTAAGTGTTTTGTCAAAGTTCACTCAGTTGGTATGAAAAAGAGCTGGTGGGTAAGGCCTCATCAACAAGGGTAACTGCACAATGAACATTTGTATAACTATCCCTGAATTGTACCCCACACCTTTAAAATTAAAAATTTTTTAAAAAAAGAAAGAAAAAGAGTTGGAATGTGAACTTAGGCATCCGGACATGGAACCCATTTTCTTAACTATGAAATTTACTATTTTTCATAGTCTTGTTTAGACATTCAAAAACACATTTACATTAAATTGAATTATTGCTAGATGCAGTCTTCTTGATATAAGCTATTAGGAAGATTTAAACTTCTAGATAAATGTTAAAAGTAAAAGTTTAGTTGATTAAATAGTCCTATCTATTCCAAATATTCTAGGTGTTGTAGAAGTCTTGAACTAAAAAGGATTCCAGCAGGTATTCAAGTTCAATCTCCTCTGTTTTCAGAGGTGGATACAAATTCTTCTTGGTCAAGAAAGGTAATCTAGTTATTAGTGTCATACAGCTTGCTAACAGCAAAGTTCAACTCCCCAATTTTCAGGCCAAAAAAAATTTTTAATTCTACCCTATTATTTTTATTTTTGCTTACTCACACCCAGATTATTAACTTTATATAGGATGTCTTAAGATGTCCATTATCCCTACCTTTTGTTATCCATTCCCTTGTGTGATTTATTTCCCGTGAGTGTGGATAAAACCTGTAACTTGCTTTTAGCTAAAAGAATATGGCAAAGATGATAGGCTGCACATGATTACTTGTATGTGATTATATGATTATGTTATTGTGATACATAAAATTATTGTTCCCATTTAACTGTTTCTCTCTCTCTCTCTCTCTCTCTCTCTCTCTCTCTCTCTCTCTCTCTCTCTGGCTTTTATGAAACAAGAAACAATATTAGGAGGCCCATGTGGCAAGGAACTAAGGGTAGTCTAGGAATGAGGGAAACTTCCAGCCAAAAACCTGCAAGGGTCTCCAGCTGACAGTCAGCAAGAAAATGAAGCTCTCCAATCTACAATCATGCAAAAACGAATTATGGCAATAATCTTTGTGAATTGGAAGGGTATTATTCCCCAGTCAAGCATTCATATAAGATTTCAACCCTGAACAATGCCTTGACTACAGCTTTTCAGAAAACTCAGCTAATCTATGTTCACACTCCTGACATACAAAAATTGTTAGATAATACATGTCTGTTGTTTTAAGCCACTAAGATGATGGTAACTTCTTATACAATAGAAAATTATTACATGTATTCAGCTTTATATGGCAAGAACATAACACTAAATTTAATTATTGTCAAAGAAAATAAGTTTTAGCTAGTTAGGTTTTAGTTACTTTTAATACAATAGGAAGATCTAAATTAATATCTCTTGAATCAAGGAATGATAATATCTCTAGTATAACATAGGTAAGGAACATGTAAAATCTGATCATGGTATTAACAGTATTATAATTTTTTAAATTTGTATTGCTTGACAGTAGCATCTATTATATTATTTATGTGTATATAGGGAGTGGGAGTTTTAAGCAAAAATGGCTTTGAAATTTCAACATTAGAAAAGAAGAAGAAATGACTTAACTTCTAGAAATTTACTAAAGTGACTTTTCTAAATGTGTGGTATGCATGATGTTTTTGTTATACCTTCTTCTATTACTTTAGGGTCAATGCTATAAAGAATTCATAAGTGTAGCTTTTGTACAGTAATTTCCACATTTAAGCTCATTAAAAGATCTGCTTTTGACTACATTGTTCATTTTAAGAACTATAAATCACACTTGAATGGACATGTATTTTATTTCTATGATATTCCAACACTCTAAGAAGCCTAGTAAAAAGTCTTTAAAAGCTAACTAACTATGAAAAACAGATATATGGATTCAAATGCTCAGTGACAATGCTGAACTATTTTGTTAAATGTAGTTATTCATAAAATTAAGATACATTAAAATTATTTCTATTATTTTTTAAATAGGAAAGAAAAAGGAATTAAGCAATGAAATTATTTATAAACCATTTATTTATTTGCCATTTACAGTAACATTAATAAGATTGTATACAAAGTAAAATAAAGCAGCCATTAAACAATCTTGATTTTAAAAAGTCGTGCCTTTTACTTTGTACCCTTAAAAAAAACTACCAAGTAATTTGTTTTTCAGACACATAAGATTTCTGGGGTCATGGCTAATAAAACATCTTGCTTATATAAACAAAATGTAAAATCATCCCATTTGCTTTTTTGTACATGAAGATATTGAAGCATACAGAGAAGTCAACCCAATAACAAGAAAACGAACAGCAGCAGAATAGCACTAGAAAGCTCTTCCCCTGAGTTTGATTAGAGAACATAGATCTCTAACTTTTTGTGCATTTTTCAAACTTTAGTAACTGAAAGAGTCACAAAGTCAAGACATACCAGTCATTTGTTCCTGTTTTATCATAAACTATGAGAACCCAGTTATGAGAAAACTTAGCATCTATATGTAGTTTTATATTTTCTGATGCATCATGGATACCAAGTAAAGGTTAATAAATGGAAATGTGAAGCAATAATTTTCCAAAAAAAAGAAAAATAGTTCAAGAAACTGTGGCTATGAAAGAGTAGGAGTATACCATGTTAATATCCCAAATTTTTGAAAAGAGATAAGGTGTTTGTTCATTAATTAAAAAGTAATGTGACTCAAAAGTGTTTGTGAAAGTTGAAGAATTTGCTTCTGTACTTTTGAAAGAAGCTAAATAGTTACTATTTGTCGTTCTACCACATGTAATAAAAGCTATATTTTTTTCCTTTTACTTTTCTTTTTTTTTTGAGTCAGGGTCTCACTCTGTTGCCCAGGCTGGAATGCAGTGACAGAGGTCACCACAGTCTCAAGCTTCTTGGCTCAGGCGATCCCTTCTCCTGGGCTCAGATAATACTTCCTCATGGGCTCAGTCTCCCTAGTAGCAGGGACTACAGGCATGCACCACCACATCGGGCTATTTTTTTTTTCACACCACCACACCCAGCTAAATTTTTTTCATAAATGCAAGATCGTGTTATGTTGCCTAAGCTGGCTTCAAACTACTGGGCTCAGGCAATCCTCTTGCTTCGGTTCCCCAAAGTGCTAGGATTGCAAGCTTGAACCACTACACCCAGTCAGAATGCTTTAAAAACTAAAATTTGAATACATTTAAAAAGTAAAAGATAATTCTAGATTATTACTTACATATGAAAGAGCTCAAAGTTTATTTCTGGATATTATGAATTATGTATCAATTTAGCTATTTATAATCTCTAAAAGTTATGTGTATTATGTTAGATGAAAAAGTAGGAAAACTATGGGAACTGTAATGAATTAAAGAAAATTCAAAATAGTCAACTGACATCAAACTTTAATATTTATTCACATTTAAAATTGAAAATCTGTATTTTTTACTTATTTCAGAATGCAATATTTTATTATCTATTTAGAAACAAAAGAGTAAAAGTAGACAGAAAAATTAATGTAATTCTTTTTTTTATAACTTTTGGAATACAAAAGCAAGCATTATAGAAAAACTGAAAATAACATTTTACTATTACACAATGTGATTTTTAAAAAAACTTATGAAAAAAACCTGATTTAGAGGTGCCCAATGGGGTAACAGTTAAAATAAAAAAGTTTAAAAATCAGATAACTTACTGATTTTCATCAACTTTTATTAGTTGGAGTATGTGAACTTTGGAACTCTTTATAGATCTGCATGGTTTTCATCTTCCATATGCCTGCATGCATGTATGTGTATAGATAATTGCTATGCATTGTACCAAGGATATGAACTGTGTAAAATTACTCTAGGAAGTTGTAAATGATGTATGAAATGAGAAATCTTTGCCCACTGGCAGTACATGGATAGAACAGAGATAGTGACGTGCTATCACTTCTCTGTCATTTGTTATAGTATTCATCTTATAAAAGACAGAACATATCAATAAACCCAAGTGTCAAACATGCATACTAAACAATATATTTCATTGCTTCTTTTTTAAGTCCTACGTTTTTCTCGAAAACCAGCTTACAAAAACCTTTGGGCTCAAGGAAAATATTTAAGAACTTCTATGTTAATGATTTAAAATATGCATCCAAAAATATTAAATGCAAAAAATTATAAATAAGACCATATATGTGTGCCTTTATTCTTGTGCTTTGTATTGCTAAGTTTCCAGATTTGCCATCCAAGGTACATGGTTTTGTGAGGGCATATATAGAGGTTTTATGTATAATGATTGAAATACAACTATTTTAAAACATCAGAATGGATAAAAGTGATATTTTCATACTGATGTTCAGATTTCACCCAGCAATGACTGGCATAGGCAATAGGAGCGGCATCTTTTTTCTAAGCTATTTTTAATCTAAAATTATAGTGACTGAGTTTTTTATTACTCTCCCACTGGCCAATCTTCAAATCAATTATTTTATGAAACAATTGTAATAATTAAACTTACACATATTCAGTGCCTTCTTGTCACAAAATATCTCAGTACCAGGAAAGTAAATCTAAGAACAAAAATAAAATGAAAATATAGAGGTGGTTTTTCAATTGGGGGCCTGACTTGTAAAAAATTTGTCACTAATGTCCTAACAACCAGCAAAAAGCTGAACAAGCTGAAATATCAACAACTTCTCTTAGATTCATAAGAGAAGTGAGATCACAGGGCAAACTTCTGCCCCTAAAATTGGAGAGACCAACAGACAATACAAAGAAATCACAACTTACAGAAACAGAAACCTACAAGTTGAAATCGCCACAAGATCCAGTGCTGAGATAATTTGTATTGACAAACTGCTAAAGACTCACTGATGAGGACAACACTGAGAGAGAAAAACTTCAGGGGGATCTAGTCATTGCGATTTTTTACCACCATACAGTTGTGGTGTTTTACCACCTGGGATTCTACCAGATTTTCACATTGAATATCTAAGAAAAATATCCTTGTGACTCCAGTGTCATCAGAAGAAAAGGAACTATTTTTAATATGCCAGAACATTCTGTAATTAACAAAGTCTGCCCCCAAAAGACACTGTTTAACCAGAGCGTGACCTGCTAGGGCTTTACATGGGCCTAAGTGACTTGCTGGGAGGAATAAAAAACTCGGAGTCTAGCCTTCCAGTTGAAAGAAGAGAAATACCCATCTCTAGTCCACTCTAGTCATCCTGATCCACCTGAGGGGTGTGAGGAGATGGAGAAGTATGTATGGAATTCACAGTCCTCAGGCACAGGGTCACAAAAAAACTGAGACCTACTGATGGGACAGTAGAATGCTTTCTTGTCCTCCACACCTTACTGTCACATTACTAAAGGCCTATTTGCAGAAGTTTCTTTTACCCAATACAGGTATGGCTGTCAAGTAAAAAATACAAGGAACAATAATAGACAAAAACACAACATGAAGAGACAGCACAGGCATTAGAACCAGTCTGAGGTATGGCAGGAATGTTGAAACTATCAGACCAGGAATTTAAAACTATGATCATTATGCTAAATATGTTAATGGATAAATTGTACAAGAATAAATGAACAATGTAAGTAGAGAGATAGAAACTCTAATAAAGGGTAAAAAAAATGCTAGAGTTCAAACACAGTGCAACAGAAATAAAGAATGCCTGTGATAGGTTTATTAGTAGACTGGACACTGCTGAGAAAAGGATCTCTGAGCTTGAGAATGTTTCAATAGAAATCTACAAAGTAAAGAAAGTAGGAAAAAAAAGGCTACAAGAAACCCAGAATATCCAAAAATTGTGGGACTAGAAAAGCTATAATATACACATAATGGGGACTACAAAAGAAGAAGAAAAAGAGAAGAGATAAGAAGAAATGTTTGAAAAAAAAATGACTGGGAATTTCCTCCAAATTAATGTTAGAAACAAAACCACATGTTGGGGAAACTCAGAGACCACCAGACAGGATAAATATAAAAAGCAAAACAAACAAAAACCCAGCAACAGAAAACCTGCACCTAGTTGTATTATTTTCAAGATACAGAAAATCAAAGGTAAACACAAAATTCTGAAAGAAGTCAGAGAGAGAATGAAAAATCTTACCTATGGAGGATCAAAGATAAAAATTTCATTGACTTCTCAGAAATCACATAAAAAGAGAGTGGAATAAAATGTTTTAAGTGTTGTAAAATAAAACCACCAACCTATTTTCCTAAACAGAAAGAGTAAAGCAGAAGGCATCACACTATCTGACTTCAAAATTTGTTACAAGGTTGTAGTAACCAAAACTGCATGGCACTAGCTTAGAAACAGACACATAGACCAATGAAACAGGGTACAGAATCTAGCTATATTAGGTTAACGAGAAAGTAATTTCAGTTTTTGCATTGTCAATATTTGCCATTTGATATTGGAATACATTCTTAAATGGGTCATGTTATACATCATTTTAATACACATTTCTCACTTTACTTTTTCTAATCATTTATTACTTGGCTGTTTATATTTATTTTAGATTGTGGAAATGATAGATGAAAAGCAAATTTGAACGATTTTCTATTTGAGTTCAAAATGGATCGTAAAGCAGTGGAGACAACTTGCAACATCAACAATGTATTTGGCCCAGGAACTGCTAATGAACATACAATGCAATGATGGTTCAACAGCCTTGAAGATGAGGAATGTAGTGGCCAACCATCAGAAGTTGACAACAATCAGAAGTTGACAGCGACAAATTGAGAGTAATCATTGAAGCTGATTCTCTTAACATCTGCATGAGAAGTTGCCGAAGAACTCAGTTTCAACCATTCTACTGTTGTTTGGCATTTGAAGCAAATTGGAAAGGTGAAAAAGCTCGCTAAGTAGGTGCCTGGTGAACAGACTAAAAATTAAAAAATTGTCATTTTAATTGTCTTCTATTTTACGCAACCACAATGAACCATTTCTTGATTGGATTATGAGGTGAGATGAAAAGTGGATTGTATAAGACTATCAAAGATGACTAGTAAGGGCTTGGACTGAGAAGATCCTCCAAAGCACTTCCTAAAGCCAAACTTGCACCAAAAAAAAAAAAAAAAAATCATGATCACTGTATGGTGGTCTGCTGCTGGTCTGATTTTCTATAGCTTTCTGAATCCCACCGAAACCATAACATCTGAGAAAAAATTGCAATGCCTGTAGTAGCATTGGCCAACAGAAAGGGCCCAATTCTTCTCCATAACAATACCCTGCCACACTTTGCACAAACAACGCTTCAAAAGTTGAATGAATTGGACTATGACGTTTTGCCTCATTTCCCATATTCACCTTACTTCTCACCAATTGACTACCATTTCTTCAAACATCTCGACAATTATTTTTACTGGGACAATACTTCCACAATCATCAGGATGCCAAAATGCTTTCCAAGAGTCTGTTGAATTCTGAAGCACAGATTTTTACACTACAGGAGTAGACAAACTTATTCTTATTGGCAAAAATGTATTGATTGTAATGGTTCCTATTTTGATTAATAACTATGTTGTTTGACCCTAGTTATAATGATTTAAAATTCATGGTCCAAAGCTGCAATTACTTTTGCACCAACCTAATAAATGTGCGTATTTACAATGAATTCATTGTTGTTTTTTTTTTACAAAGGTGCTAGCAACATACAATAAGGAAAAGACAGTCTTTTCAATAACTCGTACTGGGAAATCTGGATAACTATATGTAGTAGAATAAAACTAGATCCCTATCTCTCATCATATACAAAAATAAAATTGAAATGAATTAGACTTCAATCTAAGTCCCATAAAACTATTAGAAGAAAACATTGGGAAATGCTCCAGGACATGGTCTTGGGAAATATTTTTGTGTGTAAGGTCTCAAAAGTATAGGCAACTAAAATGAAGTTAAACGACTGGCATTACATTAAGCTAACAAGCTTCTGCATAGCAAAGGAAGCAGTTAGCAAACTGAAGCAACAGCCTACAGAATGGAAGAAAATATTTTCAAACTATCCATCTGATAAAGGATTAATAACCAGAACATATAATGAGTTCAAGCAATTCAACATCAAAAAATAATAATAATGAGCTAATTAAAAATCAGCAAAAAATCTGAACAGACGTTTCTCAAAAGAAGATATACAAATGCTAACAGCTATTTTTAAAATGCTTAACATCACTAATTGGAGAAATGTAAATCAAAACCATCATGAGATATAATTTCACCCTAGTTAAAATTTCTATTATCAAAAGGACAAAAAAGTAAGAAATGCCAGTGAATTGTGGAGAAAGAGGAACACTTGCATGTAAATCAATATAGCTACTATGAAGAACAGTATAAATGTTCCTGAAAAAAGTAAAAATAGAATTGCCATATGATCCAGCAATTCCACTATTGCATCTACATCTAAAATTAAAAAAAATCAGTCGGGCTCTGTGGCTCAGCCTGTAATCCTGCGCTTTGGGAGACTGAGGTGAGTGAATTACCTGAGCCCGAGGGTTCGAGACCCGCCTGGGCAACTTGGTGAGACCTCATCTCTACAATAAATCAGCCGGGCATGGTAGCGCGTGCCTGCAATTCTGGCTACTAGGAAGGCTGAGGCGGAAGGATCGCCAGAGCCCAGCGGGACGAGGTTGCGGTGGCCAGGAGTGGCTACTGCACTCCAGTCTGGGCAACAGAGTGAGACTCCAACCCCCAAAAATAAAATAAAATAAACCATTTGTTGAAATATTTGCACTCTCATGTTTACTGCAATACTAACCACAATTGTCAAAATATAGAGTAAATCTAAGTGCCTATCAATGGATGAGTGAATAAATAAAATATTAAGTACACAATGGAATATTATTCAGTCATGAAAAAATGAAATCCTGCTATCTGCAACAACATGAATGGAACTGGAAGACATGCTGAGTGAAATAAACCAAACATAGAAAGACATATACTGCATTTTCTCACTTATATATAGGAGTTAGAAAAGTGGATCTTATGACAGTAGAGAGTAGAATGGTGGTTACTAGAGGCTGGAAAGGGGTAGAGGAAGATGAAGGGGAAAAGCAGTATGAATGTATTCATTACCACTAAACTCAACACTAAAGAATGGTAAAAATGATGAGTTATGTATTTATGTTTTATCTCAATAGAAAAATAGAATAAAACCCACCGACCTAGAACATTATACATAGTGAAATTATCTTACAAAAGAGAAGAAAAAATAAAAGCATTCTCAGACAAACAAAAATTTGGGGATTTTTTTGCCAGCAGACCTGCTTTGCTAGAAATTTTAAAAGAAGTTCTTTAGAGAGACAGAAATGATATATGTCAGAAACTTGAATCTATATAAAAGAAGAACATTGGCCGGGCTCGGTGGTTCAGCCTGTAATCCCGCTCCTTTGGGAGGCTGAGGTGAGTGGATTGCCTGAGCCCGCGGGTTCGAGACCCTCCTGGGCAGCAAGACCTCATCTCTACAATAAATCAAAAAATCAGCCGGGCGTGGTAGCCCATGCCTGTAATTCCGGCTACTTGGAAGACTGAGGCGGAAGGATCGCCAGAGCCCAGCAGATCGAGCCTGCGGTGGCCGGGAGCGGCCACTGCACTCCAGTCTGGGCGACAGAGTGAGACTCCAACTCAAAAAAAAAGAAGAAGAAGAAGAAGAACATTGGAAAATGTTTGTGAAGGTGACCTAAAACTTTGATTATTCTTCTTTTTAATTGATCTAACATATAAAATTTTGTTCTAAATAACAAAGGCAAAATGTATATGATTGTGTATGCAAATATGTATGCTTATACATAAGTGGAGTGAATGGAAGCAATAACACAAGGTGCCAGAGGAAGGAACTATAATTATTTTGTCAGTATAAGGTACCTGGACTACCCATGAAGTGATACAGTATTATTTGAAAGTGAATTTTCATTAGCTCTAAAAGAATATTAGAACTAGGTGCTGTTGTTATTGTTGTTGTTATTCAAAAACTGCATATTAGAGTCTTTCAGCATGCCTCACCTCCCTGAACATAGCAAAATAGTGTGGAAAGATAAAACTCAGTGACATCCAATTCAAGAAGGAAAACAAGTATTCATTGGAACTGCAAAGGACTCAATAGCTCAATACAAAAAACAAATGACCCCATCAAAAAGTGGGCAAAGGACATGACTAGACACTTCCCAAAAGAAAATACACAAGTGGTCAACAAATATGTGAAAAAATGTCCATCACTAATTATCAGAGAACTACAAATTAAAACCACAATGAGATATCACATTACACAAGTCAGAAAGGAAATTATTAAAAAGTAAAAAAAACAGCAACAACAACAGATGTTGGCACAGATGAAGAGAAAAAGGAACATTCCTACACTGTTGGTGGGATTGTAAACTAGTTCAACCTCTGTAGGTTTGGAGATGTATCAAAGAGCTGAAAATAGAATTACCAGTCAAACCAGCTATCCCACTACTGTGTATCTACCCAAAGGAAAATAAATCATTATATTAAAAAGATACAAGTATTTGTATGTCCATTGAGGCACTATTCACAACAGCAAAATCATGGAAATAACCTAAATGTTCAACAATGACTGGATAAATAAAATTTGGTACACATACACCATAGAATACTACACAGCCATACTAAAGAATAGCATCATGTCTTTTGCGGCAACATGAATGGAGCTGGAGCACATCATCCTAAGCAAACTAACTCAGGAAACACACACACACACACACAGACACCAGACACACACTCACTGACATGTGGAAGCCAAACAGCAACAAAGACAGATATAACAGACCCTGGGGACAATAAAAAGGGGAAGGCAGTGAGGGAGGTTAAGATTCAGAAATTACCTATGAGCTACAATATTCACTGTCTGAAAAATGGACCACCTGATACCCAGTCTCAGCAGTATGCAAGATATTCATGTAACAAACATGAATTCATACTCCCTGAATCTAAAATTTTTAAAAAAACTAAGACAACCACTTTAATAAAAGCATAACTAATATGCTAAGGAAGAAGATAAAATTGAATCATAAAGTGCGTAATTAAAACCACAAAAAGCAGAAAAATAGTGGGAGACAAAAATAAGAACAAAAAGCAAGTTTAAAAAATAGAAAGCAACAAATATAATAAATATAAATCCAGGTATATCAACAATCACCTTGAATATCTATAGTCTAAAAGCACCAACTAAAAAAGAGTGTCAATGTCCAGAGGTTCTCCCTAAGTTTTCTTCTAAGATTCTTGCAGTTTGATGTTTCACGTTTAAGTTAATTTCTATATAGGTAGGAATCTAGTTTCATTCTCCTGCATACGGCTAGTCAGTTTTCCCAGCACCATTTGCTAAATATGGTTTTCTTTCCTAAATGTTGTTGTTTTGTTGTTGTTTTTTTTTACCAACTTTGTCAAAGATTAGTTGACTGAAGGTCTGCGGTTTTATTTCTGGAATCTCTCTCCTGTTCCATTGGCCTATGCATTTATTTTTGTAGCACTGGTATGCTATCATGATTACTGTAGCCCCAAAGTAAATTTTAAAGTCTGGAAGTGTGATGTCTCCAACTTTGTTCCTTTTGCTGAAGAATGCATTAGCTATTCCTGCTCTTTTTTTCTTCCATATTCATTTCAGTGTTGTCTTTTCTAAGCCTGTGAAAAATGATGTTGGTAGATTGATAAGAATTTCATTGAATCTGTAGATTGCCTTGGGTAGAACAAACATCTTGACAATATTGATTCTTCTAATCCATGAGCATAGGACGTTCTTACACTTGTTTGCGTTATCTTTGATTTCTCTGAGCAGTGTTTTGTATTTCTCAGTGTAAATATCTTTCACTTGTTTAGTTAGATGAATGCCGGTGTGTATTTATGTGTGTGTGTGTGTGTCTATTGTGAATGAGACTGTGTTTTTTGTTTAGTTCTCAGTCTGCTTGGTGTTTGGTGTGTAAAAATGCAACTGATTTTTTCACATTAATTTTGTATCCTGAGACTTTACTGCAGCATTTATCAGTGCAAGATTTTTCAACAGACCTCTAGGGTTTTCTACTTATAGAATCATATCACGTGCAAAAGGGATAAGTTAACTTTCACTTTTCCTATTTGGATACCCCTAATTTCTTTATCCTATCTGATTGCTCCTGAAAAGACTCTCAGTACTAAATTAAGGCAAGAAATTCATGACTGAGTCCTCAAAAGCAAATGCAGTAAAATCTAAAATTGACAGGTGGGACCTTATCAAACTAAAAAGCTTTACGCAGCAAAATAAGTTATCGAGAATAAAGAGACAATCCACTGAATGGGAAAAATGATTTGTAAACTATGCATCTGATAAAGGCCTGACATCCAGGATCTATAAGGAACTCCCATGAATCGACAGGAGAAAATTAACGATCCCACTAAAAAGTGGGCAAAGAACATAAACATATACTTCTCAAAGAAAGACATATAAGCAGCCAACAAATATGAAAAAATGCTCAGCCTCACTAATCATCAGAGAAATGCAAATCAAAACTACTATGAGATACCACCTCACACAGGACAGGATGGTTATCTTTAAAAAGTCAAAAGCAACAGGTGTTGGTGTGACTGCAGAGAAAAAAGAACACTTCTACACTGTTGGTGGGAATGTAAGCTTGTTCAACGTTTGTTGAAAGCAGTGTGATGATTTCTCAAAGAACTAAAAATTGAACTACTATCTGACCCAGCAATCCTGCTTTTGGGAATAAACCCAGAGGAGCATAAGTCACTCTGCCAAAAAGGCATCTGCACATATGCATTCATAGCAGAACTATTTACAATAGCAAAAGCAGAGGACTAACACAGATGCCCATTGAAAGTGGACTGGATAAAGAAACTGTAGTACATATATAATGGAATATTAAACAGTCATAAAGAAGAACAAAATCATGTCCTTTACAGCAAAATGAATGCAGCTAGAGACTATCATTTATGTGAACTATCACAGTCAGTTTTTCCAGCACCATTTGCTAAATATAGCTTTCTTTTCTCAATGTTTTATTTCTGGATTCTCTGTCATGTTCCATTGGTCTATGCATTTATTTTTGTAGCTATCTTGATTACTGTAGCCTCACAGGAAATTTTAAAGTCTGGAAGTGTGATGCTTCCAACTTTGTTCCTTTTGCTGAAGGCTGTTTTAGCTATTCCTGCTCTTTTTTTCTTCCATATGCATTTTCTAGGCCTGTGAAAAAGGATGCTGGTAGATTGATAGGAATTCCATTGAATCTGTAGATTGCCTTGGGTAGAACAAACACCTTGACAATATTGATTCTTCCAACAAAAACAAAAATACAGAATACCACATGTTCTCTCATAAGTGGGCACTGAATATTGGGCATATGCACTCAAAGGTGGAAACAACAGACCTTAGGTACTGATAAAGGGGGCAGGGGAGATAAGGAGCACACAACCACCCATTGGCTACCATGTCCACTACTAAGGATGGAGAGGGCTTGTTAGAACCCAAAACTTCCCCTTCATGCAATTTACGTAGGTAGCAAATCCTCACATGTACCACACAACTCAGAAACAATTTTAAAGAAAAGACAGAGATTGTCAAACTAGATAAAAAAAACAATACTCAACTACATGTTGTCTATGAAAAATTTATTTTAATATAAAGACATATATATATTAAAAGTAAATGGATGGAGATAGAGGACAGAAGTAACCGATATTTATTTCAGACAGACCAGACATTGGGCAAAAAAGGTTATCAGTGACAGGAAGGGGCATTACATTATGATAAAGGGGTCAGTTCTCCAAGAAGACATAAATATCTTTGACACATACACACATGGCAACAAAACATTAAAATACTTGAGGGCAAAACTGATAGAACTGCAAGGAGAAATCAGAAAATCCTCTATTATATATCTGAAGACTTCAACACTTCCTCTATCAAAAAATGAACAGACATAGCAGACAGAAAATTAGTTTCTGGACATAGTTGAACTCAACACCATCAATCAATTGGATATAATGGACATACATAGAGTACTTCATCCAATAGCAGCAGAACACATGTTCTTCTCAAGGTCAGATTTGGGCTATTCATCAAGATATATTACATTTTGGGCTATAAAACATGCCTTGACAGGCTAAAAGAACAGAAATTATACAATGTTTGTTCTCAGACCACAATGGAATTAAAGTAGAAATCAATAACATAAAAATAGCTGGAAAATATCAACATATTTGGAACTCAAACTATATACTTCTAAATAACACATGTTAAAATTTAAAATATTATATATTAAATGAAAATAAAATCACATCATAGGAAAATTTGTGGGATGCAGTGAAAGCAGTGCTTAGAGGGAAAATTATAGCATTGAATGCATATATTGGAAAAGAAGAAAGATCTAAAATCAGTCTTCTAAGCATCCATTTTAGGAAACCAGAAAAAGAAACACAAATCAAATCCAAAGTAAGCAGAAGAAAGAAATAATGATATTAGAGCAAAAGTCAATGAAATTTAAAATACAAAATCAATAGAGAAAAATCAACAAAACCAAAATCTGTTTCTTTGAAAAGATTAATGAGGTTGATAAACAACTAGACAGAATAACAAAGAAAAAAAGAGAGGACACAACTTACAAATATCATAAATGAAAGCAGGGATATCCCTGTAGAGTCTATGGACATTAAATGGATAATTGATACTTGCTATGAACAACTCTATGCCTACAAATTAGATAATCTAGATAAAATGATCAATTTCTTAAAAGATACAATCTGCCAAAACTCATACATAAAGTAATACACAAACTTAACCAACCTGTATCTATTAAAGAAATTGAGCCAATTAATCATTTTTCAAAACATAAAGTACCAGGCCTAGATCTGTGCACTGGTGAATTCTATTCAACATTTAAGGAAGAAATTACACAATCCTTTACAATCTTGCCCCAATGTTTGAAGTTATTCTATGAGGCCAGAATTATCCTAATACCAAATGCAGAAAAAGACATTACAACTAAAGAAAATTGTAGACCCATACCTCTCAGGAACATAGATGTAAAAATCCTTCACAATACATTCTCAAATTGAATCCAACAGTGTAAACCAGAGTTATACACCATGACCAAATGGTATTTATCAGTTCAACATTCAAAAATCAATTGATGTGACCCATCACATAAGCAATCTAAAAAAAGAAAACTCACATGATCATAATAATACAGAAAAAAAGAAAATATTTGACAAAATTTAACACCATTCATGATTTTAAAAGAAATTTTCAGTAAATGAGGACTTGAAGGGACTTTCTTCAAATTGATAAAGATACCGACAAAAAACCTACAGCTAGCATCAGACTTAATGGTGGGAAACTAAGATCATGGGAAAGACAAGGTGAGAGAGAGAGAGAGAAATATTGTGCTTTTCAATAATGTGCTGGAAGTCCTAGTTAATGTAATAAGACAAACAAGGAAATAAGAAAATTGATTATAGTAAAAAAGCACAACAGTCAGTTTGCAGATGACATAGGTGATTATCTATGCAGAAAAATTAGCACGCGTGTGTGCACACACTAAAAAACTCTCTTAGAACTAATAACCAATTATAGAAAAGTTGCACAACACAAGGCAAAAATACAGTCAGCCCCTCTCGTATATACCAGCAATGAACAAGTGGAATTTCAAGATAAAAACAAAATGACATTTATATTAGCACTCCCCAAAATAAAAATATATAGGTATAAATCTAACAAAATATGCAGAAGATTTATATGACTAAAGTTACAAAACTTAATGAAGCAAATCAAGGAAGAACTAAATTAAAAGAAATAATCTGTGTTCATGCATAGAAAGACAATATTGCCAAGATGTCAGTTCTTTCAAACTTGATCTGTAGAGTCAATGAAATTTCAATTAAAATTCTAGCAAGTTATTCTAGTTTATATCAACAAACTAATCCTAAAGTTTATGTGGAGAGGTAAAAGACCCTAAAGAGCCAACAAAATATTGAAGAACAAAACTAGGGGAATGGCAGTACCTGATTTCAAGGCTTACTATAAAGCTAGAGTAATCAAGACAACATGTTGACAAAAGAATATAAAAATAGATCAATGAAACAGAATAGAGAGCAGAAATAGACCCACATATATATTGTCAACTAATCTTTGACAAAGAAATAAAGGCAATGTAAATGAACTAAGATTTCTGTTTTCTACAAATGGTGCTGTAACAACTGGATATCCACATCCAAAAAAAAAAAAAATCTAGGCACATACATTACACCCATCACAAAAATTAATTCAAAATGGATCACAGACCTAAATGTAAAACACAAAACTATAAAGTTCTTAAAAGATAACATAAGAGAAAATATTGGTGACCTTGAGTTTAACGATGACTTTTTAGGTACAACACCAAAGGCAAGACCTATGAAAAAATCATTGATAAAATAGACATCATTAAAATTAAAAATTTCTGCTCTGTGAAAGACACAGTAAAAACAAATAAAAAGGTAAGTCATAAAGTGGAAGAAATTATTTGAAAAAATGTATATGATAAAGGATTGTTATCCATAAATATACAAAAAAAGCCCTCTTAAAACTCAACAATAAGAAAACCAATCCAATTTAAGAACTGACCAAACATCAAGAGGATATAAACATGGCAAATAAACACATCAAAGTATATTCAATATTATATACTGTTAGAAAATTGCAAATTAAAACAAAAATGAGCTATTACTACACAAATATGGCCAAAATTCAGAATACTGATATCAAATGATAGTGTAGATGTGGATTCATGGAAACTACCATTTGTTGCTGGCTAGAATGCAAAATGACATAGCCATTTTGGAAGGCAGTTTGGTGGTTTCTTATCAATCTAAATGTACTTTTACTATAAGATCCAGCAATCATGTTCCTGGTATTTACCCAAAAAGGATAAAAACTTATATCCTCCCAAAAACATGCACACAAATGTTTATATCAGCTTCATTCATAATCGCCAAACTTGAAACCAATCAAAATGTTCTGCATTGCATATGGAAAAATAAAATGACAGAGGGGAGAAGCAAGATGGCAAATAAACAGGTCACAGTGTAAGAGTCTCCACAAAAGTGAATGCCCATAAAAACTCTCTGTGTGAGTGGGTGTGCTGGTGGGTGAGTGAAAGCCCGTCAGAGGGTAGACTCGAGTTCATGCACCCAGGGGTCTCCTCCAGAGGTGACTGCAGTCCATCACCACCCTGAGATTGGAGTCCCTGGCATGCAGGATTATCTGCCATACTTGTGGCTCTCTTGAGAGGAGACAGCAGAGAACAGCTGCTCTCCACTACCTGGCTGTCACCTGTGGCAGCAGACCTGGCACGAGCAACAGGAGCTGTGAAGAAGGCAGGGTGTGAAAATCCAGAACGGAGCCCCACTGTCAGTAAGGAGATGCTGCCCAGTGCCATCTTCTCTGTCCCAGGACTGGGCAGAGATCTGCATTGTCCCATCCAGCTCTGCCAAGTCTCCAACCTTGGACCCAGGGGCTATTCCCTCATTGAACTTGGAGAGACAAATGCCCTTCTCCCATGCGCAAACAGGCACAGACACATCTGATATGAGTGGGAGATTTGACAGCAGCAACAGCAGCAAAAGAGTCTGGTGAGTCCTGATTTTATCCATCCTCTTCTAACATTAAAATTAATTAAAATCTGTCTGTGGAGTATCTGGCCCATGCTGAGAGCAACTCTATGATACTGAGGTGAGGGAGGAGGGGGTGGGCTGGAGACTGGAGCTGTTCCTTAATGCTGTGGTGGCAGCCAGAAGAAACTTGGAGTTACAAAAATGGCCACAGAGCAGGTTTTTGTTGTTTGTTTTGTTTTTTGTTTTTGTTTTAGTTTTTTTCTCTATTTCTTTCTGTTTTTGTTTACATTTTTGTACTTGCTTAGTTTCTGTTATTTTAATGTTTTGGGGCGATTTTCTGTTTGGGTATGGGTATTTTTGAGGGGCAGTACACCAACAGAAACCTTTCTGTTTGTTTGTATGACTCTCTGTATGCTTTTTTTTTTCACTTTCTTTGTTCCTCTGTTTATTCGTTAGTTGGTATGCCTGTCTGTTTTCCCTCTTCTCTCTTTCTGCCTTCCTTTTGTCTTCCTCATTCCTTTTTTATTATTTTCCTTTTTTCTTGTCTCATTTTGTTTTCAGAAGACAAACATACACCCCCACTGCATGGACAGATTAAAAGGTGGTGAGAAGTGGGTTCCAGGGGCCCACACACCTGTCAGCAGATACTGGGATCTGTGGATACCTTCTGAATCACAGCTTCCCCCTTAACTGAATCTCAAAACTACAAGAAACACAGCCCTCACTCCCACTCCAGCTTTAAAGTTGAACAAAGCCAGAGGAAGAATAGGAGATTGAGCAAATAAAAGTAAAAGCTATCCCCCATCACTGAACAACAGAATTAAAGAACAGATTTTTTTTAAAAGGAAAGGAAAACCTACACAAATAAAGAAAAACCAAAGGAAGAATATAGGGTTCATACAGACCCCAGGGAGGACAACAACTGAGAATACAGATTTCAGAACTCAAACAATTAACAGCCTCTAGAATGACTGGTCTCAAATCACAAACCCAGATATAAAGATATTAATAGAGAGAATAAATAGAAATGGGGAGAGACAAGAGGAAAGAATGAAAGAGTTGATAACTGAGATAACACCAATAAAAAGTAAATAAAAAATGAAATATATAACAAACTGATAAATATGGAAAGCAAAATTAACAAAGCAGAAGAAAAAATCTCAGAGCTTGAGGACAAAAATATGTAACTAACCCAAACTGTTAAAAAAAAAAAACATAGAAAAGAAGCTTAAAAAGACAGAACAAAGACTCCAAGAATGAGTGATGATATCAAGAGATCAAATTTAAGATTATTTGGAATCCCTGAGGCAGAGAGAGACAGAGGCCACCTTGCAACGAGCATTCCATGAAATTATAAAACAAAACTTCTCATCTCATCAGAGACATGACCACCGAAACGTAAGAGATTCAGAGAACCGAGAACCCCTACCACAACAAATGAGAAGACCAACTCCTAGACACATAGTAATTCACTTACACCAAGTAGATATAAAAGAAAAACATCCTAAAGGTCGCAAGAGAGAAAAATCGGACTACCTACTAAGGTAAACCAATAAGAATAGCAGCAGAATTATCTACAGAAGCACTTCAGGCTAGGAGAGATTGGAGACCAATCTCCAAAGTTCTCAAAGATAAATAATTTCAACCAAGAATTACCTACCCAGTTAAGTTTCAGTAGTGATGGGGAATTAAAATCCTTCCCAGACATTCAATTTCTAAGAGTTTACACTGCCTCCAGGCCAACTCTACAAGAAACACTTAAGAAAGTATTAAACACAGAAGGAAAAAAAAAGCACAACCATGCACTTCCCAAGAATGCAGAAAAAAGATTAAAAGCACACATAAATCAACCCCAAAATCAAAAGAAAGACAACAAACAAATAAACAGCAACAACAACAACGAACTTCATAAGAACCTCACGAGAGGGATAAACTCTCACATCTCAATAATAAGCCTGAATATGAATGGGCTAAATACATCACTGAAAAGACATAGAATGGCAAATTGAATAAAATTTCATGATGCAGCCAGGCTTGGTGGCTCAGCCTGTAATCCTGCACCTTTGGGAGGCTGAGGTGAGTGGATTGCCAGAGCCCGCAGGTTCGAGACCCACCTGGGCAACGAGACCTCATCTCTACAATAAATCAAAAAATCAGCCAGGCGTGGTAGCGCATGTCTGTAATTCCAGCTACTTGGAAGACTGAGGCGGAAGGATCGCCGAAGCCCAGCAGGTTGAGGCTGTGGTGGCCGGAAGCAGCCACTGCACTCCAGTCTGGGTGCAGAGTGAGACTCCAACTCAAAAAAAAAAAAAAATTTCATGATGCAACAATATGTTGTCTCCAGGAGACTTACCTCAACAGAAAGGGCACACAAAGACTCAAAGTAAGGGAACAAATTTTCAGGCTAACAGAACATAAAAGAAAGCAGGAGTTGTGATCTTAATATCAGACAAAATACCCTTTAAGCTATCAAAAATTAAAGAAGTTATGGAAGGTCACTACATAATGATAAAAAGTTTAATCCATCAACAAGAAATATCCATCCTGAACATATATGCAATCAACATAGAAACACCAATTTTCATAAACCAGCTTCTAGGTAAATTAAAAAAGATATTGACTCTAACACTACCATAGCTGGGGAATTAAAACCCCACTAATAATCGTAGACGGATCATCAAGACAAAAAGTAAACAAGGAGATCTGGAAATTCAACAGGACGATTGAATAAATGGACTTAATTGATACCTACAGAACACTCCACCCAACAACCACAGAATATACATTCTACTCATTACCACATGGAATGTAGTCTAAGATTGACTACATTCATGGCCATAAATCAAGCATAAAAAAATTCTATAAGATTGAAATACCACCATGCACCTTCTCAGACCACACTGGAATAAAAATAAATATCAACACCAGCAAAGATCACCCAAAACCCAAAAAGACATGGAAACTAAACAGCATGGTGTTGAACAACTCCTTGGTCAACACAGAAATAAAAACAGAAATTAAAACTTTCCTGGAAACAAATGAAAACAGAGAAACATCTTACCAAAACCTCTGAGATGCCATGAAAACAGTGCTAAGAGGGGAATTCATATCTCTATGAACACACATGAAGAAAATGGAAAGATCACAAGTTGACAACCTAACAAATCACCTAAGAGTGACCAAAGCAAGACCACCAAAACCCTAATTTCAGCAGAAGAATCCATATCACCAAAATAAAAGCCCAAATGTAGGACATAGATGAAAAAAATATAATGCAAAAGAAAATCAATGAAACAAAAAGCAGATTCTTTGAAAGGGTAAACAAGATTGATGGACCCCTAACTAGACTAACCAATAAGAAGAGAGAAAAAGCCCAAATAAACACAATCAGAAACACAAAGAGTCAAGTCACAACTGATTCCAAAGAAATAGAAAAGATTATCAGATATTACTATGTACACTTGTATGGAAACAAACTAGAAAACCTAAATAAAATGGAGAACTTTATGTCATCACACAACCTTCCCAGGTTGAAACAAAAAGAAATCGAGACC
This sequence comes from Carlito syrichta, assembly GCF_000164805.1. Classification (NCBI taxonomy): domain Eukaryota; kingdom Metazoa; phylum Chordata; class Mammalia; order Primates; family Tarsiidae; genus Carlito; species Carlito syrichta. The sequence goes on along the minus strand of NW_007254146.1, from coordinate 448,544 downwards.
CTAAGTAGACCAGTAACAACCCAAGAAATTGACTAGGTCATAAGAAAACTACCTCCAAAAAAAAAAAAAAAAACCCCAGTACTAGATGGCTTTCCAGCAAAATTCTACAAAACATACAAGGTGGAGCTGATACCAATCCTACTGAAAGTATTCCAGGAAATCGAGAAAAATAAAACTCTCTCCAGATCATTTTATGATGCTAACTGATGCTAACTCACATTGATACCTAAACTGGGCAAAGATCCAACAAAGAAAGAGAACTATAGGCTAATATTCTTGATGAACATAGATGCTAAAATTCTCAAAAAGATACTAACAAAGCAGATACAACAACACATCTCAAAAATTATCCACCATGACCAAGCAGGTTTCATCCCCTGGATGCAGGGCTGGTTCAATATCCACAAGACCAAAAATGTTGTTAAATATCCACAAGACCAAAAATGTCGTTAAATACATCAACAGATGTAAAAACAAAAAACACACGATTATATCATCAGACAGAAAAAGCTTTCAATAGAATCCAGCACCCCTTGTTGATAAAAATCCTGGACCATCTATGGCATAAATGGAACATACCTCAAAATAGTAAGAGCCATCAATAAAAAACCCACAGCCAATATACTGCTAAACTGAGAGAAGTTTGAACCATTTCCCCTGAAAACCAGAACAAGACAAGGCAGCCCACTCTCAACCCTCCTATTCAACATAGTATTGGAAGCCCTAACTAGAACAATAAGGAAAAAGAAGGAAATAGGGTTATTCAGATAGGAAAAGAGTAAGTTACATTACCCCTCTTTGAAGACAACATGGTTCTATACCTATAAAACTCAAGAGAATCTGTCAAAAACCTCCTTGCACTGATAAAGGATTTTGGTAAAGTCTCAGGGTATAAAATAAATATGCAAAAGACAGTCACATTCCTATACATCAATAATATATAAACAGAAACCCAAATAAAAAGTACAATCCCATTCATAATAGCCACAAAAGAAAAATGAAAAACCTCAATATCTTCCTAACCAGAGGAGTGAAAAACCTTTACAACATAAACTACAAAACGCTGCTCAAAGAAATCAAAGATGACACAAACAATGGAAAAATATCCCATACTCGTGGACTGAAAGAATCAACATTGTTAAGATGTCCATACTACCCATGGCAACCTACAGATTTAACACAATACCCATTAAATTACCAGCAGCATTCTTCTCAGACCTGGGAATAACAATATAGGAATTCATATGGAAACAGAAATGACCATGAATAACCAAAACAATACTCAGCAAAAAAATAAATAAATAAATAAGTGGGAGGTATCATACTCCCAGACTTTAAAATTTATTATAAAGCTACAATAATAAAATCAGCCCGGTATTAGTAAAAGAACAGGCATATAGACCAATGGAACAGAATAGAGAATCCAGAAGCAAAACCTCAATTTCTCATCCTACTCATCTTCAACAAATCCTCCACCAAAAACCAACAGCCACTGAGGAGAGGAGAACCTATTCAGTAAATGGTGCTGGGAAAACTGTCTGATCACATGCTGAAGATTAAAACAAGACCCCTACCTTTCACCATACACAAAAAACAACTCCAATTGGATCAAAGTTCTAAACATAAAATCTCAAAGTATAAGAACCTTGGAAAATGCAAGAGACACCCTTATGGAATTTGGAACTGGCAACCAATTCTTAATCAAAACCCCAAGTGCCCATGCCATAAGCAATAAGATAGACAAGTGGGACCTCATCAAACTGATATGCTTCTGCAAAGCCAAAGAAACCATCAAGAGAGCAGGGAGACAGCCCATAGACTGGGGAAAAAAAATTTGCCAACTGTATATCTGACAAAGGCCTAACAACTAAGATCTACAGGTTACTCAAATGTGTCAAAAGGAAAAAAGCAAACAGCCCCATTTGCAAAAGATATGAATAGACATTTCACAAAAGAAGACATACAAGCAGCCAACATATACATGAAAACATGCTCAGCCTCATTAGTCATCAAAGAAATGCAACTTAAAACCACACTGAGTGCCACCTAACTCCAGTCAAGATGGCCATCATCAATAACTCAAAAACAACTGATGCTGGAGAGGATGTGGGGAAAAGGGAACACTTCTGCCTGCACTTTTGGTGGGAGTCCAAACTAGTATAACCTCTGTGGAAAACAGTGTGGCAATTCTTAAAAGATCTAAAAATCCACCTTGGATAGGACTCTGCATTTCCCTACTGGGAATATACGCAGAGGAACTCAAATCTCTCTATGAAACAGATACCTGCACACACATGTTTATTGTAGTATTATTCGTAATAGCAAAAACATGGAACCAACCATGCTGTCCATTGAAGAGAACTGGATTAAAAAAATACGGCACATATACATGATGGAATATTGTACAGTCATAAAGAAGGACAAAATTATGAACTTTGCAGCAATTTGGATGGATTTAGAGTATATAATACTGAGTGATCTATCACAGAAACAAAGAACTGAGTACCACATTTTCTTACTCATAAGCAGACCTTGAAAAATTATAATATTATAAGAAAGCGACTGGCAGTAGTGGGAAACTACCAGGGGAGGGGAGTACACACTTCATCAACAAAAGTACCTGCATAATGAACATTTTTATACCTAACCCTGAATTGTACCCCACATCTTTAAAATAAATTTTTTTTAAAAAAGGAAAATCAACTGACATACATTCAAACAACGGAATATTACTCAGCACTAAAGAAAAATGAACTATCAAGCCATAGAAAGACATGGAGAAAACATAAATGCATAACTCTAAGGGCAAAGGCTTATCTGAAAAAGCTACATATTGTATGATTTTAACTACAGTCATAAATCTCCTAACAACAGTGATATGTTCTGAGAATTGTACCATTAGTGTGAATTTACAGAAACCTAGGTGGTATGGTCTACTACCAACTAGGCTGGGTGGTATTGCTCCTAGGATACAAACTTACACATGTCATTGTACTGAATATTGTAAGCAAAATGTAACACAATTTGTAAGTATTTGCATATGTAACCATATCTAAATATTTAAAAGTATAGTAAAAACATAGTACAGTACTATAACCTTATGGGACAACCGTCATATACGTGGTCCCTCATGAGCTTCATTATGTGGCACATGACAATACATGATATTCTGGAAAAGGCAGAACTATGGAGACAGTAAAAGTGCAGTGATTGCTAGGGTTTAAGCGGGAGGGAGGAATGACTATGCACAAAATAGGACAGTGAAACTAATCTGCATGATACTTAAATAGTGGATACATGCTATTATAAATTTATTCACAACCATAGAATGTATATCACTAAGAGTGAACCCTACGGTAAACTAAGTTTTTGAAAAATTCAGCATCTCTTCTTGATAAAAAACCTTTGAACATCTAGGCATAGAGGGAACATACCCCCAAATATTAAGAACCATCTAATGTAGGCTCATGTAGAGTAACAGATGTACCACTCTGGCAGGGTATTTTGATAATGGATAAGGCTATATACATGTATGGGAGTAGAGGGTTTATGGGAAATCTCTGTATTTTCTGTTCTGTTTTGTTGTAAACCTAAAATTGCTCTAAAAATAAAATACATTTTTTAAAAAGTAAAAGAAAATAGGAAGACATCTTTATAAATTGACATATGCTTTCCAATGACAGAATTTGAGTTTAGAAATTAAAACAAACTGATCACATAAACCAAGACTGTGCCCAACAGAAAAATAAGGCCAACATAATCAAGTAAATTTTTAAAAAGTTTTAAAAATTTTTATTTTAAAGATGTGGGGTACAGTTCAGGATTATGTACATAAATGGTCATTGTACAGGTGAAGTTTAGGCCTCCCATTGGTCCTCACTTTGCCTGGTTTGGGATCAGGTACACTTACTGATGTTATGTGCCCCCCCACCCCCGCCCCACATCTCCCTCTCCTAGAAGTGTCCCGTTACTGCCAATCCCTTTCTTGTAGTATTGTGGAAATGTTCAGGATCCACTTATGAGTGAGAACATGTGGTACTGTTATTTGTTTCTATAATAGATCACTGAGTATGCTAGACTCTATGTTGCTGTGAAGTCCATAATTGTGTCCTTCTTTATGGCTGTGTAATATTCTATTATGTATGTATGCCACATTTTTTTTTTGAGTTGGAGTCTCACTGTCGCCCAGACTGGAGTGCAGTGGCCACTCCCGGCCACAGCAACCTCGACCTGCTGGGCTCTGGCAATCCTTCCACCTCAGCCTTCAGAGTAGCCAGAATTACAGGCACATGCCACTACGCCTGGCAGATTTTTGATTTATTGTAGAGATGAGGTCTTGCCAAGTTTCCCAGGATGGTCTCGAACCCGCCGACTCAGGCAATCCACTCACCTCAGCCTCCCAAAGGCGCAGGATTACAGGCTGAGCCACCGAGCCCAGCACCTCTGAGCCTGGTGCCACATTTTTTTTATCCAGTCCACTTTCAGTGGGCAGCACAGTTGGTTCCATGATTGTGCTATTGCAAATAGTGCTACCATAAACATGGGTATGCATGTATCTTTTTTGTAGAATGATTTTACAACCCAGAAGGGGGGTTACTAGGTTGTATGGAAGGTTGATTTTTAGATCTTTTAGGAATGACCACACAGTTTTCCATAGAGGTTGAATTAGTTTACGTTCCCACCAATAATATAGAAGTGTTTCTTTTTCTCTGCCTCCTCTCCAGCATCTGTTGTTTTTTGAGTTATTAATGATAGTCATCCTGAATGGAGTTAGATGGTGTCTCAGTGTGGTTTTGATTTGCATTTCTTTGATGATTAGTGAGCTGAGTATTTTTTTGTGTCTGTTGGTTGCTCATATATCTCCTTTGGAGAAGTGTCTATTCATATATTTTGCCCACTTTTTTAATAGGGCTGTTTGTTGTTTTCCTTTTGGCCTGTTTGAGTTCCTTGTAGGTCCTGAATGTTAGGTCTTTGTCAGATATACAGATGGCAAATATTTATTCCCATTCTGTGGGCTGTCTCCCTACTCTCTTAATGGTTTATTTTGTTGTGCAGAAGCTTTTCAGTTTGATGAGGTCTCACTCATTTATCTTATCTCTTATGGCATGGGCTTTTGGGATTTTGATCAGGAATTGGTTACCTCTTCCAATTTCTGTAAGGGAGTCTCCTGTGTTTTCTAAGATTCATACTGTTTGAAGTTTTACGTTTAGGTCTTTGATCCATTTAGTTGATTTGGGTGTATGGTGACAAGTAGGGGTTGTATTTCATTCTTCTGTACGTTGTCAGTCAGTACCATATATTGAATAGGTTCTCCTCTCCCAAATTGTTGTTGGTGGAGGCTTTGTCGAAGATGAGTTGGTTGAGAAATTGAGATTTTGCTTCTGGAATCTATCCTGTTCCATAGGTCTATATGCCTTTTCTTGTACCAATGCCAGGCTGTTCTGATTATTGTAGCCATTGAAAATATTCCAAGCAATCAAGACAGACAGTAATCTCTCCAAAAACATTTTATGAGGCTAACATCAAACTGATATCCAAACCAAGTAAAGAGCCAACAAAGAAAGAGAACTACAGGCCAATATCCCTGATGAATATAGATGCAAAAATTCTCAACAAGATTCTAGCAAATCGGATCCAACAATACATCTCAAAAATTATCCACCATTACCAAATAGGCTTCAATACCAGAATGCAGGGCTGGTTCAACATCTGCAAGACCATAAATATAATCAACAGAGGTAAAAACAAGAACCACATGATTATATCATTAGATGGAGAACAAACTTTCAACAAAATTCAGCATCCCTTCTTGATAAAAACCCTCAAACACCTAGGCATAGAGGAAACATGCCTCAAATAGTAAGAGCTACCTACAACAAACCCACAGCATAAGCATATTGCTAAATGGAGAGAAATTGGAAGCATTTCCCCTGAAAACTGGAACAAGACAAGGCTGCCCACTCTTGCTGCTCATGTTCAACGTAGTGTTGGAAGTCCTAGTTAGAGAAATCAGACAAGAGAAAGAAATCAGGGATATCTATATAGAAAAAGAGGAAGTTAAGTTATCCCTCTTTGCTGACAATATGATCCTATACCTGTAAAACCCAAGAGAATCTGTCAAAAATCTCCTCCCACTGATAAAGGACTTTGGCAAAGTCTCAGGGTACAAAATCAATGTGTAAAAGACAGTGGCATTTTTATACACCAACAACAGACAGGCAAATAAAAAACATGATCTTGTTCACAAGTCACACAAAAAAATGAAATGCCTTGGTATCTTTCCAACCAGAGCAGTGAAAGACCTTCACAACCAAAAAACAGCAAAACACTACTCAAAGAAATCAAAAAAGACACAAATAAATGGAAAAATATTCCACACTCAAGAGTTGGAAGAGTGAATGTTGTTAGGATATCCATCCTACCCAAGGCAATCTACAGATTCAAAATAATACCAATAAATTACTAACATCATTCTTCTCAGACCTGGAAACAATGATACAGAAATTCATATAGAAGCATAAATGACCAAAAATAGCCAAAACAATATTTAGCAAAGGAAACAAAGTAGGAGATATCACAATTCCAGACGTAAACTTAATAGTCAAGTAAATTTTTTAAAATACATGAAAATATCCCCACCAACTGACTATATAGATTGGTATATTTCATTTTTCATATGAGACACTTAAAAATAGTGGTGTAGCTTTGTCACTAAGAGTGAACTCTAAAAAGCATATGACAAAAGAGCATGTGGTTTTGATTTGTTTTCTCTGTAGAATGTAAGTATTGTCTCATTACAGCAACAATGCATAAACTGCAGAAAGTAACTAAAAATCTATGTTGAAAAAAAACTAGGCCGAAGCGAGTGGATTGCCTAAGGCCGCAGGTTTGAGACCAGCCTGGGCAACTTGGCAACTCGGCAACTTGGCAAGACCTCATCTCTACAATTAAAATACACACACACACACACACACACACACACACACACACACATACACATATATTTGAAAAATACTTTTAAAATGATCTAATATTTAGATTATATTTAGAACCTATATATTTTTACCACCACCTTTAAGGTTAATATATAGAGAGATGTTTGGTTTTGTCTCATGTTCTCTTTCTCTTCCTTTCATTATGTATCCAGTTTGGGTTGATGGTGTTTTTATCACTAAAGTACTACTACCTACTCAGCTCCTTATTCTTTGTCCCAGTTCTTGTTACTTTCATTAGACTATAGAAGATTTCTCAATACCCCTATTCTCCTAAGACTCTATATATATTAAAGCTGTGGGACCAGCATATTAGCAACTGAGTACAATTCCTCTCTCATAGCATTTTCACTGTTTATGTGATGAAAAACATAAAATTTGGGAAAATTCTGAAAGTGCCAGCTAAGTGGACAATTAAAAAAACATTTGCTCATGCCCAAATTTAGATCATTATTCAAGCCATCCATATCAGAGATATTGTCAAATAGAGTCAAGGAAGCACATATTTTGTTTCCCATGACAAAGAAATCATCCCTACTCCACTCACACCCAGTCATCACCACAACACTGGAATTAATTTATATCAGGAAAACAAAAAAATCTGTGAAGCAAGGAAGAAAGGGCCAACTTCTGATATTGATCAGAGCCTGTGGGTTAAACAGCAGTAAATCATTGAATATGATCATATTTGCTCTTCAATAGGGATTAACTTTTCAGAAATGATTGTAGGAGTCATATCATCAGAGCATATATTTTAAATTCTTTATGTAATTGTAAGAATGTTAAAGTCTGCATAGGACTTCACACGATTTATAACGTATCCACATGGATCTCTAGATCAAAGATTGTCCCTTTTAGGAAACGTTCACATGGACTTCAGATGACTCACTCTAGTTAAAATATTTAATCCCTCACAGTAAGCAAGAGACTTAAGTATAAGTAAAAATGCATCATTACTTTCCTTTAACCAAAAATTCCATCAACAATCATTTGACTCTTAGTGAAAATTTGGTAGGCTACCTTTGATTAACCAGAGAGGCAAAATATGTCTGTCAGGTCCTTTGGTTTGTTCAAAGCATATTTCTGTTCTCCACCATCACTTCCCAGTTCATTTTCTATTGGTAGCTATAATTTCTGCTAATGATTTTCCCTGATACCTCTCTGGAAATATTTACTCTCTTGATACCTAGCGTTGACATCAGATTTAGTTTGCATGAGAAAAGTTATATTTGTTAAATACAAAAATGAGTAAAACATATAATGATAAATAAAGCTTGCCCCATACTTTCTTTTAAGCAACTACATACTTTTTTTGTTGAGGAAATGTACTTTTGTTAAACTTAAGTTATATATAATTTCTAAAACAGGGAGAGTAGAAACTTTTATCTTTTTAGAATGCATCAAGTGACAAAAATTCACTTTTTTTTAGTAAACATCATCCCCTTTTGGCAGAATATAATCAGAAATTCCATGACGTGTTATGTGATTCAACATTTTGCTTAGTCTTCTTACAGATTATTTGAATATATTCATGAGAACTTAATTGAATCAATTATATTATAGACTTAAAGCCAATCATTCCTAACTATTAAAATTATTGTTTACTTGTTTTTTCAAAAAAATCATCACATCTGCCACAAACTATTAATGGAGCTGTACAATAAGGTTAGGGATTCCTGACATAGATCCAGATGCTGATCATGGACTGAACACCACTTTACTCAAAACTCTCTAAGTCAACCAGTTGACAGCACAAGCAGGTGGAATCTAGTAAGGAACTATAGGTTCCAGAGTTCATTGAAGCTGTGAAGTTTATCTGGAAAATTGTCCATAAATAGCAAAACTACAGGTTCTAAAAGATGAGGAGCAAAGAAAGGTGCTAGTAAAAATTAAGTAGTAATCCAAAATAATAAGTACTCTTCAGACTCATTATGGGGTTAAATGAAATAATATATGTAAAATGTGAAACACAGTGCCTGGCACAAAGTATATAATAAATGATACAGAGAAAGGCACAATAATCATGCCTCTGGCACTATGACCAAAGATATAAGGCAATGGGCACTAGAGATCTTAACTGGCATAAAAATAATATTGAGAAATCAAGGCAGGAACTAATACCATGGCTCAAAAATAAACACCTGAGTCACAAACACCTGGGCACCACACAAAATTGCAACAGAAAAGAAGTGCGTGGCAACAACCTTTTCACAAGCCTCTCTCCACACATACTCTGATCCCCTCTGAGACTATTCAAAGCCCTAAATGTATAACTCTACCTAGATCTATTTTTTCTACAACTTACCTGTATTCTAAAATTAGCGGTTCCTTTCTAATGAAAACCTTTATTTTCAAAATTGAAATTTCAGATGTTAGAAAACCTGATGTTATAATTTGTCAAGAGTTGATGACTTTTAGGTTGACTATCTCCTCAAGATGTTTGCTGGTCTAAGAAGTAATCTTTAGTCGATTAAAATAGTAAGTTTTGGCATGTTTGTGAGTGGCTAATTTGCAGTATCAACTTAACTTAATTAAATATCTATAGAGTGGGTATGTGTTTCTAGGGATGTTTTTAGAAAAGACTGGCATGTAAGTTGGTGAACTGAGTGGGGCAGAATCACCCTCAATGTGGCAGGAATGATCCAAGCAGCTGGGGCAGTAGATAGAATGGAAAAGGCAGAGAAAATGTGATTTCCTTCCTTTCTTTCCTTCTCTTTGAGGCCTGGGATGCTCTTCTGCTGCTCTTTGATATCAGAACTTCAGGATCTCTGATATTTGGACTCCAGCACTTACCAGCGGCCCTCTAGTTTCTCAGGCCAAGGTATTGCACCAGGGTCCTCCCTGGTTCTGAGATTTTTGGACTTGGTCTGAGCCTTGGACAGCCTATTGTGGGACTTAGCTTCCATAGTAACATGAGCCAATTTCCCCAATACATCTCCTCTTATCTATAATCTATCTATATCTATCTATCTATCATCTATCATCCATCACCTTTCTCTATCATCTGTCTTATCTGTCTCCTATTGGTTCTGTCTCTCTTGAGAGCCCTGGCTAATATAGTTTGTGATGGTTGTTCCTTCCTGGAGCCCTATGGGAGACGAGAAGGGATCAAATGTTTTGGGGATTATGTCTTCATTCATGTTTCTATGGAGATTATCAGCCTGTTTTCATTGAAAGAGTAAGACAGTCCATTTGAGTTTAAATAAATTAATAAGTTATTCATAACTATTTCCATTATTCAATTTTTCTAAATTGACTTGTACATTTAATATAATTCTCAATTTTAAATAAGCACAACTGGAGTTTTTATTGTAGCTTGACAGAATTAGTAATAAAATTAAAAACTAATTGGTAATAAAATTATTCTTGTAAAGAGGGAAGATTGTTAAAGTATGCTTGAAAAGATGAGTAATGAGTGTATACTAATATATAAAATATTGTACTGCATTAAGATTAAAGCAATACTAACTAAAATAGTGTGATACTTTAGCCAGAGGTACAAACTTCTAGATAGATGTTGTACAGACTAACACAAAAAATAATAAATCAAGAATAACACTATACATACATGTACTATATGTGAATTTATAGGTATATATGTATATGATTAAAGGAAGCATTATATAATATGTAAATAAATGGTGTTGAAAAACGGTAAGAAAATGCTCTATAAATCCTCATTTAAAATGTTCAATTAAAACTACAAGAAACTAACCAAAGCAATTATAAAACTACCAAAAGTAATTTCCATTTTATTTTATTATTTTTTGAGTTAGAGTCTCACTTTGTCGCTCAGGCTGTAGTGCAGTATACACTCATGTCCACCGCAGCCTCGACCTGCTGGACTCAGGTGATCCTTCCACTTCAGCCTTCCAAGTAGCTGGAACTACAGGCACGCATCTCAGAAGTAATTTAATAGTTACATAAGAACCCTGAAGGGCTAAAAACTTTTTAAATTTGAAATTATAAGTATAGTCATAGAGAAGACTATTGACAAATTTGACCATTTAAAACGTTTAAGAAGAATCAATGTGAAAATTTAGAAATGCAATCAAAAAGGGATATTTGCAGCAAATATTAAGACTATACAAATAATTATTACAAACAGAAGAAAGTAACTATGAAATAAAGACAAAGGACATTATATATAATTCAGACAAAAGGAAATACATTTAGTGATTAGAAATCAAATAGGAAAAAATAAACATGGTATCTTCTAGTCAAAGAAATGCAAATTAAAATAACAAGGAGACAATCCTGCTTGTTAAATTAGGCATATCTCTTCTTTAATTTTATTTAGACTCAATGCTAATATTACTGATATTCTTGGTATATTCAATTCATTTAAATTGCTAAAAAAATTTTCAGATAAAAAACTAGAAGTATCTTTTTAAAAATTATTTTACAGTTGAGGGGTGCATGTGAGGTTTTGCTGCATAGGAAATTGCATGTAGGTGAGGCTTGGGCTTCTAGGAAGTCCTCTCTCCCCCGGCAGTGGACATGGTACCCAATGGGTGATTGTGTACCCCTTATTCTCCTCCCTCCAGTCCTCTCTCCCTCATTTAGTTGTGTCTAATGTCTGTTGTTCCCATTCTTGTGCCCATGTGTGTCCTATGTATAGCTCCTACTTATGAGTGAGAACATGTGGTGTTCAATTTTTTTGTTTCTGTAAAAATTCACTTAGAATAATGTCTGCTGCATCCATGTCACTGCAAAAGACATAATTTTGTTCTTCTTTGTGACCGAGTAGTAATCCATTGTGTATATGTATCACATTGTATTTATCCAGGCCACTTCTGATGGGCATCTGGGTCTGTTCCCTGTCTTTGCTATTGTGAATAGTGCTGCAATAAGCCATACGTGTGCAGGTATCTTTTTGGTAGCGCAATTGATGTTCTTATGCACATATTCCCAGAAGTGAGATTGTTGGGTCCTATAGTAGCTCAATTTTTAGTTATTTGTGAAGACATCACACTATTTTCCACAAAGGTTGTACTAGCTTACATTTCCACCAACAGTGTAGCATTCTCTTTTCTCTGCAGCCTTGCCAACACCTTTTGTTTTTTGACTTTTTAAAAGTTTTATTTCATTTTAAAGATGTGGGGTGCAATTCAGGATGAGGTACATAAGTGGCCATGATACAGGTATCTCCCTTTGGTCCCCACTTCGCCTGGTTTCAGATCAGGTCACTTTATTGATGTTATGTGTCCTACTCCTCCACCCAGCAGTGTCCTACAACTGCCAACACCTTTCTTATAGTATTATGATTAATGTTCAGGGTCTGCTTATGAGTGAGAAAGGGTGGTACTTGGTTTTTTGTTTCTGTGACAGATCATCGAGTATTATAGACTCTAATCAGACTCCAAGTTGCTGTGAAGTTCATAATTTTGTCCTTCTGCATGAGTACGTGGTAACAACCATATCAACCCTCTGAGGTGGTATCTCATTGTAGTTTTGGCTTGCATTTCTCTGATGATTAGTGAAGATGAGCATTTTTTCATGTTTGTTGACTGCTTGTATATCTTCCTTTGAGAAGTGTCTGTTCATGACCTTTGCTCACTTTTTAATGGGGTTTGTTTTTTCCTGTTAATTCGAGTTCTTTAGTCCTGGATGTTAAGCCTTTGTTGGATGCAAACTTTGCAAGTATTTGCTCCCATTCTTTGGGTTATTTCTTTATTCTCTTGATGATTAATGGTTTCTCATGCTGTGCAAAACCTAAAAAGCTATAAATACATTTCAAAACCATGAAATAATTATTTTCTTTGAACCTAAACCAAATTTCTTAAAACTTTAAGTGTATTGATTTTTATTTCAGACCCAATTTTCTAAAAAATTATGTTTTTCCAATTCCAAAATAATACAAGATTTTTAGAAAAAAAGATTTCAAAGCAAAGACTAAAAAGAAAATAATAGTAATCACTTATAACTCCACCATCCAAAATTAACCGCAGATTAAATTTTGGTAATATTTATTTTTAAAATATTTTTCTGCATATACAAATTTTATATGGTTGAGCTCATAATATATAAATATCTGTAATACAATTTTGCTTTTTTTTTTAAGTCATTTGAAAGTATTAACAAGAATAATTTTAATGGCAAGTAATTCTCTCTTGTAAACCCCTACCATGGTTTAGTTTACTATTTATTTATAATTGGATATTAAAGTTATGTCCAGATTGTCTTTAAATGCATAACAGCAAAGTTTAGGAAAACTCTAAAAGTATAATAGTTGGAATGGCTAAAATAGTATAAGTTCATCCATAAAAAAATTAATTTTAAAAACTGTAGTACAATAGAAATAAGCTTACAATATGATGTCCATCCGTCAAATTTTTCCTTAGAATTAACTCTTCAACTGGGCTCGGTGGCTCAGCCTGTAATCCCGCGCCTTTGGGAGGCTGAGGTGAGTG